>NW_027590949.1:0-139848 GCF_964213995.1 Mustelus asterias
GTTTACGGGTTAGGAAGGTGCTGTTGAAGGAGTCTTGGTGAGTTCGTGCAGTGGATCTTGTTAGTGGGACAGACTGCAGTCCCTGTACAATGGTGATGGAGGAGGTTAATGTTTATTAGATGTGATGGGTTGACACTCTCATTCCCCTCAATACCTGTGGTTTGCTGTGTTTGCTTTTCTCTCAATCCATCTTTGCCCCTCGGTTGCATTATGTCTCTCTCACCTGTCTGTAAATGTGATTCTGCCACACTCCCTTATCTCTGTGCAAATATAATTCCCAAGCATCATACCTTTGTTCAGATGTGAATTATGTTTCTGTCACTGTGTGTGTATGTGTTAATCACTCTCTGTGTCCCTGTGTGTATCAGTGATCCTCTCTCTTTGTCCCTGTGCACATCTGTGATATCCTTCCCTCTCTCTTTCACGTGTACAGAGCCTTTAAAAGCAAAGCTAACTTAGTAAACCACTCAAATATCATGGCAAACATGCTCTCTGTCCACCTCTGTGCAATTTCCTGGCAGTGTGTGCTATCTGCACAACACAGGGAAGGAGCATTTCCCTCCTGTGATGGCTCCTTACACACCTCCGATCAGTAACCTGCAAGGACCAGGATATGAGACATATTACAACATCACCACCTGAAAGTTCATCTCTGAGTCACACACCATCCTGACCTGGAATCCATATTGTCGTTTCTTCACTGTCACTGAGCCAAATCCAGTAACTCCCTCCTGAACTGCAAGGCCAGCATGAGTGAGCCATCACATATTGCCCTTGAGAATGTGATGGTGAGCTGCTTTTTGACATTGCTGCTGTCCATTGGGTGGTGGGGAGGAAGTGTCTGGATTTGACTCAGTGACAGCAATGGAACAGTGATAGCGTTCCAAGTCAGCATGGTGTGTGTATTGGAGGTGATGTTGCTGCTGGTGATGTTCTCAGTTCCTGCTCTGTCTCGGAATAGTGTTTACGGGTTAGGAAGGTGCTGTTGAAGGAGTCTTGGTGATTTCGTGCATTGGATCTTGTTAGTGTGACAGACTGCAGTCCCTGTACAATGGTGATGGAGGAGGTTAATGTTTATTAGATGTGATGGGTTGACACTCTAATTCCCCTCTGTACCTGTGGTTTGCTGTGTTTGCTTTTCTCTCAATCCATCTTTGCCTCTCGGTTGCATTATGTCTCTCTCACCTGTCTGTAAATGTGATTCTCCCACACTCCCTTATCTCTGTGCAAATATAATTCCCAAGCATCATTCCTTTGTTCACATGTGAATTCTGTTTCTGTCACTGTGTGTGTATGTGTTAATCTCTCTCTGTGTCCCTGTGTGTATCAGTGATCCTCTCTCTTTGTCCCTGTGCACATCTGTGATATCCTTCCCTCTCTCGTTCACGTGTACAGTGCCTTTAAAAGAAAAGCTAACTTAGTGAACCACTCAAATATCATGGTAAACATGCTCTCTGTCCACCTCTGTGCAATTTACTGGCAGTGTGTGCTATCTACACAACACAGGGAAGGAGCATTTCCCTCCTGTGATGGCTCCTTACACTCCTCCGATCAGTAACCTGCAAGGACCAGGATATGAGACACATTACAACATCACCACCTGAAAGTTCAGATCCGAATCACACACCATCCTGACCTGGAATCCATATTGTCGTTTCTTCACTGTCACTGAGCCAAATCCAGTAACTCCCTCCTGAACTGCAAGGCCAGCATGAGTGAGCCATCACATATTGCCCTTGAGAATGTGATGGTGAGCTGCTTTTTGACATTGCTGCTGTCCATTGGGTGGTGGGGAGGAAGTGTCTGGATTTGACTCAGTGACAGCAATGGAACAGTGATAGCGTTCCAAGTCAGCATGGTGTGTGTATTGGAGGTGATGCTGCTGCTGGTGATGTTCTCAGTTTCTGCTCTGTCTAGGAACAGTGTTCACTGGTTAGGAAGGTGATCTTGAAGGAGTCTTGGTGAATTCCTGCAGTGGATCTTGTTCGTGGGACAGACTGCAATCCCTGTACAATGGTGATGGACGAGGTTAATGTTTATAGTCTGGGATGGGGTGACTCCAATTCCCCTGTGGTTTGCTGTGTTTGCTTTTCACTCAATCCATCTTTGCCTCTCGGTTGCATTCTGTCTCTCTCACCTGTCTGTACCTGTGTTACTCCCACACTCCCTTATCTCTGTGCAAATATAATTCCCAAGCATCATACCTTTGTTCACATGTTAATTCTGGTTCTGTCACTGTGTGTGTATGTGTTAATCTCTCTCTGTGTCACGTGTATATCTGTGACCCTCTCTCTGTGTCCCTGTGCACATCTGTGATCCCTTTCCCTCTCTCTTTCACCTGTATAGTGCCTTTAAAAGCAAAGCAAACGTAGTGAACCACTCAGATATCATGGTAAACATGCTCGCTGTCCACCTCTGTGCAATTTTCTGGCATTGTGTACTATCTACACAACACAGGGAAGGAGCTTTTTCCCTCCTGTGATGGCTCCTTACACAACTCCGATCAGTAACCTGCAAGGACCAGGATATGAGACACATTACAACATCACCACCTGAAAGTTCATCTCCGAGTCACACACCATCCTGACGTGGAATCCATATTGTCGTTCCTTCACTGTCGCTGAGTCAAATCCAGTAACTCCCTCCAGAAGTGCAAGGCCAGCAGGAATGAGCCATCACATATTGCCCTTGAGAATGTGATGGTGAGCTGCTTTTTGACATTGCTGCTGTCCATTGGGTGTTGGGGAGGAAGTGTCTGGATTTGACTCAGTGACAGCAATGGAACAGTGATAGCGTTCCAAGTCAGCATGGTGTGTGTATTGGAGGTGATGCTGCTGGTGATGTTCTCAGTTTCTGCTCTGTCTAGGAATAGTGTTTACGGGTTAGGAAGGTGCTGTTGAAGGAGTCTTGGTGAGTTCGTGCAGTGGATCTTGTTAGTGTGACAGACTGCAGTCCCTGTACAATGGTGATGGAGGAGATTAATGTTTATTAGATGTGATGGGTTGACACTCTAATTCCCCTCTGTACCTGTGGTTTGCTGTGTTTGCTTTTCTCTCAATCCATCTTTGCCTCTCGGTTGCATTATGTCTCTCTCACCTGTCTGTAAATGTGATTCTCCCACACTCCCTTATCTCTGTGCAAATATAATTCCCAAGCATCATACCTTTGTTCACATGTGAATTCTGTTTCTGTCACTGTGTGTGTATGTGTTAATCTCTCTCTGTGTCCCTGTGTGTATCAGTGATCCTCTCTCTTTGTCCCTGTGCACATCTGTGATATCCTTCCCTCTCTCGTTCACGTGTACAGTGCCTTTAAAAGCAAAGCTAACTTAGTGAACCACTCAAATATCATGGTAAACATGCTCTCTGTCCACCTCTGTGCAATTTACTGGCAGTGTGTGCTATCTACACAACACAGGGAAGGAGCATTTCCCTCCTGTGATGGCTCCTTACACTCCTCCGATCAGTAACCTGCAAGGACCAGGATATGAGACACATAACAACATCACCACCTGAAAGTTCATCTCCGAATCACACACCATCCTGACCTGGAATCCATATTGTCGTTTCTTCACTGTCACTGAGCCAAATCCAGTAACTCCCTCCTGAACTGCAAGGCCAGCATGAGTGAGCCATCACATATTGCCCTTGAGAATGTGATGGTGAGCTGCTTTTTGACATTGCTGCTGTCCATTGAGTGGTGGGGAGGAAGTGTCTGGATTTGACTCAGTGACAGCAATGGAACAGTGATAGCGTTCCAAGTCAGCATGGTGTGTGTATTGGAGGTGATGCTGCTGGTGATGTTCTCAGTTTCTGCTCTGTCTAGGAATAGTGTTTACGGGTTAGGAAGGTGCTGTTGAAGGAGTCTTGGTGAATTCCTGCAGTGGATCTTGTTAGTGGGACAGACTGCAATCCCTGTACAATGGTGATGGACGAGGTTAATGTTTATAGTCAGGGATGGGGTGACTCCAATTCCCCTCAATACCTGTGGTTTGCTGTGTTTGCTTTTCACTCAATCCATCTTTGCCTCTCGGTTGCATTCTGTCTCTCTCACCTGTCTGTACCTGTGATTCTACCACACTCCCTTATCTCTGTGCAAATATAATTCCCAAGCATCATACCTTTGTTCACATGTTAATTCTGGTTCTGTCACTGTGTGTGTATGTGTTAATCTCTCTCTGTGTCACGTGTGTATCTGTGACCCTCTCTCTGTGTCCCTGTGCACATCTGTGATCTATTTCCCTCTCTCTTTCACCTGTATAGTGCCTTTAAAAGCAAAGCAAACGTAGTGAACCACTCAGATATCATGGTAAACATGCTCGCTGTCCACCTCTGTGCACTATCTACACAACACAGGGAAGGAGCATTTTCCCTCCTGTGATGGCTCCTTACACAACTCCGATCAGTAACCTGCAAGGACCAGGATATGAGACACATTACAACATCACCACCTGAAAGTTCATCTCCGAGTCACACACCATCCTGACGTGGAATCCATATTGTCGTTCCTTCACTGTCGCTGAGTCAAATCCAGTAACTCCCTCCAGAAGTGCAAGGCCAGCAGGAATGAGCCATCACATATTGCCCTTGAGAATGTGATGGTGAGCTGCTTTTTGACATTGCTGCTGTCCATTGGGTGTTGGGGAGGAAGTGTCTGGATTTGACTCAGTGACAGCAATGGAACAGTGATAGCGTTCCAAGTCAGCATGGTGTGTGTATTGGAGGTGATGTTGCTGCTGGTGATGTTCTCAGTTTCTGCTCTGTCTAGGAATAGTGTTTACTGGTTAGGAAGGTGCTGTTGAAGGAGTCTTGGTGAGTTCGTGCAGTGGATCTTGTTAGTGGGACAGACTGCAGTCCCTGTACAATGGTGATGGAGGACGTTAATGTTTATTAGATGTGATGGGTTGACACTCTAATTCCCCTCTGTACCTGTGGTTTGCTGTGTTTGCTTTTCTCTCATTCCATCTTTGCCCCTCGGTTGCATTCTGTCTCTCTCACCTGTCTGAAGCTGTGATTCTCCCACACTCCCTTATCTCTGTGCAAATATAATTCTCAAGCATCATACCTATGTTCACATGTGAATTCTATTTCTGTCACTGTGTGTGTGTGTTAATCTCTCTGTGTCCCTGTGTGTATCTGTGATCCTCTATCTGTGTCCCTGTGCACATCTGTGATATCTTTCCCTCTCTTTCACGTGTACAGTGCCTTTAAAAGCAAAGCTAACTTAGTGAACCACTCAGATATCATGGTAAACATGCTCTCTGTCCACCTCTGTGCAATTTACTGGCAGTGTGTGCTATCTACGCAACACAGGGAAGGAGCATTTTCCCTCCTGTGATGGCTCCTTACACAACTCCGATCAGTAACCTTCAAGGACCAGGATATGAGACATATTACAACATCACCACCTGAAAGTTCATCTCCGAGTCACACACCATCCTGACCTGGAATCCATATTGTCGTTCCTTCACTGTCGCTGAGTCAAATCCAATAACTCCCTCTTGAACTGCAAGGCCAGCAGGAATGAGCCATCACATATTGCCCTTGAGAATGTGATGGTGAGCTGCTTTTTGACATTGCTGCTGTCCATTGGGCGTTGGGGAGGAAGTGTCTGGATTTGACTCAGTGACAGCAATGGAACAGTGATAGCGTTCCAAGTCAGCATGGTGTGTGTATTGGAGGTGATGCTGCTGGTGATGTTCTCAGTTTCTGCTCTGTCTAGGAATAGTGTTTACGGGTTAGGAAGGTGCTGTTGAAGGAGTCTTGGTGAGTTCGTGCAGTGGATCTTGTTAGTGTGACAGACTGCAGTCCCTGTACAATGGTGATGGAGGAGGTTAATGTTTATTAGATGTGATGGGTTGACACTCTAATTCCCCTCTGTACCTGTGGTTTGCTGTGTTTGCTTTTCTCTCAATCCATCTTTGCCTCTCGGTTGCATTATGTCTCTCTCACCTGTCTGTAAATGTGATTCTCCCACACTCCCTTATCTCTGTGCAAATATAATTCCCAAGCATCATACCTTTGTTCACATGTGAATTCTGTTTCTGTCACTGTGTGTGTATGTGTTAATCTCTCTCTGTGTCCCTCTGTGTATCAGTGATCCTCTCTCTTTGTCCCTGTGCACATCTGTGATATCCTTCCCTCTCTCGTTCACGTGTACAGTGCCTTTAAAAGCAAAGCTAACTTAGTGAACCACTCAAATATCATGGTAAACATGCTCTCTGTCCACCTCTGTGCAATTTACTGGCAGTGTGTGCTATCTACACAACACAGGGAAGGAGCATTTCCCTCCTGTGATGGCTCCTTACACTCCTCCGATCAGTAACCTGCAAGGACCAGGATATGAGACACATAACAACATCACCACCTGAAAGTTCATCTCCGAATCACACACCATCCTGACCTGGAATCCATATTGTCGTTTCTTCACTGTCACTGAGCCAAATCCAGTAACTCCCTCCTGAACTGCAAGGCCAGCATGAGTGAGCCATCACATATTGCCCTTGAGAATGTGATGGTGAGCTGCTTTTTGACATTGCTGCTGTCCATTGAGTGGTGGGGAGGAAGTGTCTGGATTTGACTCAGTGACAGCAATGGAACAGTGATAGCGTTCCAAGTCAGCATGGTGTGTGTATTGGAGGTGATGCTGCTGGTGATGTTCTCAGTTTCTGCTCTGTCTAGGAATAGTGTTTACGGGTTAGGAAGGTGCTGTTGAAGGAGTCTTGGTGAATTCCTGCAGTGGATCTTGTTAGTGGGACAGACTGCAATCCCTGTACAATGGTGATGGACGAGGTTAATGTTTATAGTCTGGGATGGGGTGACTCCAATTCCCCTCAATACCTGTGGTTTGCTGTGTTTGCTTTTCACTCAATCCATCTTTGCCTCTCGGTTGCATTCTGTCTCTCTCACCTGTCTGTACCTGTGATTCTACCACACTCCCTTATCTCTGTGCAAATATAATTCCCAAGCATCATACCTTTGTTCACATGTTAATTCTGGTTCTGTCACTGTGTGTGTATGTGTTAATCTCTCTCTGTGTCACGTGTGTATCTGTGACCCTCTCTCTGTGTCCCTGTGCACATCTGTGATCTCTTTCCCTCTCTCTTTCACCTGTATAGTGCCTTTAAAAGCAAAGCAAACGTAGTGAACCACTCAGATATCATGGTAAACATGCTCGCTGTCCACCTCTGTGCACTATCTACACAACACAGGGAAGGAGCATTTTCCCTCCTGTGATGGCTCCTTACACAACTCCGATCAGTAACCTGCAAGGACCAGGATATGAGACACATAACAACATCACCACCTGAAAGTTCATCTCCGAGTCACACACCATCCTGACGTGGAATCCATATTGTCGTTCCTTCACTGTCGCTGAGTCAAATCCAGTAACTCCCTCCAGAAGTGCAAGGCCAGCAGGAATGAGCCATCACATATTGCCCTTGAGAATGTGATGGTGAGCTGCTTTTTGACATTGCTGCTGTCCATTGGGTGTTGGGGAGGAAGTGTCTGGATTTGACTCAGTGACAGCAATGGAACAGTGATAGCGTTCCAAGTCAGCATGGTGTGTGTATTGGAGGTGATGTTGCTGCTGGTGATGTTCTCAGTTTCTGCTCTGTCTAGGAATAGTGTTTACTGGTTAGGAAGGTGCTGTTGAAGGAGTCTTGGTGAGTTCGTGCAGTGGATCTTGTTAGTGGGACAGACTGCAGTCCCTGTACAATGGTGATGGAGGACGTTAATGTTTATTAGATGTGATGGGTTGACACTCTAATTCCCCTCTGTACCTGTGGTTTGCTGTGTTTGCTTTTCTCTCATTCCATCTTTGCCCCTCGGTTGCATTCTGTCTCTCTCACCTGTCTGAAGCTGTGATTCTCCCACACTCCCTTATCTCTGTGCAAATATAATTCTCAAGCATCATACCTATGTTCACATGTGAATTCTATTTCTGTCACTGTGTGTGTGTGTTAATCTCTCTGTGTCCCTGTGTGTATCTGTGATCCTCTATCTGTGTCCCTGTGCACATCTGTGATATCTTTCCCTCTCTTTCACGTGTACAGTGCCTTTAAAAGCAAAGCTAACTTAGTGAACCACTCAGATATCATGGTAAACATGCTCTCTGTCCACCTCTGTGCAATTTACTGGCAGTGTGTGCTATCTACGCAACACAGGGAAGGAGCATTTTCCCTCCTGTGATGGCTCCTTACACAACTCCGATCAGTAACCTGCAAGGACCAGGATATGAGACATATTACAACATCACCACCTGAAAGTTCATCTCCGAGTCACACACCATCCTGACCTGGAATCCATATTGTCGTTCCTTCACTGTCGCTGAGTCAAATCCAGTAACTCCCTCCTGAACTGCAAGGCCAGCATGAGTGAGCCATCACATATTGCCCTTGAGAATGTGATGGTGAGCTGCTTTTTGACATTGCTGCTGTCCATTGGGTGGTGGGGAGGAAGTGTCTGGATTTGACTCAGTGACAGCAATGGAACAGTGATAGCGTTCCAAGTCAGCATGGGGTGTGTATTGGAGGTGATGCTGCTGCTGGTGATGTTCTCAGTTTCTGCTCTGTCTAGGAATAGTGTTTACTGGTTAGGAAGGTGCTGTTGAAGGAGTCTTGGTGAGTTCGTGCAGTGGATCTTGTTAGTGGGACAGACTGCAGTCCCTGTACAATGGTGATGGAGGAGGTTAATGTTTATTAGATGTGATGGGTTGACACTCTAATTCCCCTCTGTACCTGTGGTTTGCTGTGTTTGCTTTTCTCTCAATCCATCTTTGCCCCTCGGTTGCATTCTGTCTCTCTCACCTGTCTGAAGCTGTGATTCTCCCACACTCCCTTATCTCTGTGCAAATATAATTCTCAAGCATCATACCTATGTTCACATGTGAATTCTGTTTCTGTCACTGTGTGTGTGTGTTAATCTCTCTGTGTCCCTGTGTGTATCTGTGATCCTCTATCTGTGTCCCTGTGCACATCTGTGATATCTTTCCCCCTCTTTCACGTGTACAGTGCCTTTAAAAGCAAAGCTAACTTAGTGAACCACTCAGATATCATGGTAAACATGCTCTCTGTCCACCTCTGTGCAATTTACTGGCAGTGTGTGCTAACTACACAACACGGGGAAGGAGCATTTTCCCTCCTGTAATGGCTCCTTACACAACTCCGATCAGTAACCTGCAAGGACCAGGATATGAGACATATTACAAAATCACCACCTGAAAGTTTATCTCCGAGTCACACACCATCCTGACCTGGAATCCATATTGTCGTTCCTTCACTGTCGCTGAGTCAAATCCAATAACTCCCTCTTGAACTGCAAGGCCAGCAGGAATGAGCCATCACATATTGCCCTTGAGAATGTGATGGTGAGCTGCTTTTTGACATTGCTGCTGTCAATTGGGTGTTGGGGAGGAAGTGTCTGGATTTGACTCAGTGACAGCAATGGAACAGTGATAGCGTTCCAAGTCAGCATGGTATGTTTATTGGAGGTGATGCTGCTGGTGATGTTCTCACTTTCTGCTCTGTCTCGGAATAGTGTTTACGGGTTAGGAAGGTGCTGTTGAAGGAGTCTTGGTGAGTTCGTGCAGTGGACCTTGTTAGTGTGACAGACTGCAGTCCCTGTACAATGGTGATGGAGGAGGTTAATGTTTATTAGATGTTATTGGTTGACACTCTAATTCCCCTCTGTACCTGTGGTTTGCTGTGTTTGCTTTTCTCTCAATCCATCTTTGCCTCTCGGTTGCATTATGTCTCTCTCACCTGTCTGTAAATGTGATTCTTCCACACTCCCTTATCTCTGTGCAAATATAATTCCCAAGCATCATACCTTTGTTCACATGTGAATTCTGTTTCTGTCACTGTGTGTTTATGTGTTAATCTCTCTCTGTGTCCCTGTGTGTATCAGTGATCCTCTCTCTCTGTCCCTGTGCACATCTGTGATATCCTTCCCTCTCTCGTTCACGTGTACAGAGCCTTTAAAAGCAAAGCTAACTTAGTGAACCACTCAGATATCATGGTAAACATGCTCTCTGTCCACCTCTGTGCAATTTATTGGCAGTGTGTGCTATCTACACAACACAGGGAAGGAGCATTTTCCCTCCTGTGATGGCTCCTTACACACCTCCGATCAGAAACCTGCAAGGACCAGGATATGAGACACATTACAACATCACCACCTGAAAGTTCATCTCCGAATCACACACCATCCTGACCTGGAATCCATATTGTCGTTTCTTCACTGTCACTGAGCCAAATCCAGTAACTCCCTCCTGAACTGCAAGGCCAGCATGAGTGAGCCATCACATATTGCCCTTGAGAATGTGATGGTGAGCTGCTTTTTGACATTGCCGCTGTCCATTGGGTGGTGGGGAGGAAGTGTCTGGATTTGACTCAGTGACAGCAATGGAACAGTGATAGCGTTCCAAGTCAGCATGGTGTGTGTATTGGAGGTGATGTTGCTGCTGGTGATGTTCTCAGTTTCTGCTCTGTCTCGGAATAGTGTTTACTGGTTAGGAATTTGCTGTTGAAGGAGTCTTGTTGAATTCCTGCAGTGGATCTTGTTAGTGGGACAGACTGCAGTCCCTGTACAATGGTGATGGACGAGGTTAATGTTTATAGTCTGGGATGGGGTGACTCCAATTCCCCTCAATACCTGTGGTTTGCTGTGTTTGCTTTTCTCTCAATCCATCTTTGCCTCTCGGTTGCATTCTGTCTCTCTCACCTGTCTGTACCTGTGATTCTCCCACACTCCCTTATCTCTGTGCAAATATAATTCCCAAGCAGCATACCTTTGTTCACATGTGAATTATGTTTCTGTCACTGTGTGTGTATGTGTTAATCTCTCTCTGTGTCCCTGTGTGTATCTGTGACCCTCTCTCTGTGTCCCTGTGCACATCTGTGATATCCTTCCCTCTCTCTTTCACGTGTACAGTGCCTTTAAAAGCAAAGCAAACGTAGTGAACCACTCAGATATCATGGTAAACATGCTCTCTGTCCACCTCTGTGCAATTCTCTGGCAGTGTGTGCTATCTACACAACACAGGGAAGGAGCATTTTCCCTCCTGTGATGGCTCCTTACACAACGCCGATCAGTAACCTGCAAGGACCAGGATATGAGACACATTACAACGTCACCACCTGAAAGTTCATCTCCGAGTCACACACCATCCTGACCTGGAATCCATATTGTCGATCCTTCACTGTCGCTGAGTCAAATCCAGTAACTCCCTCCTGAAGTGCAAGGCCAGCAGGAATAAGCCATCACATGTTGCCCTTGAGAATGTGATGGTGAGCTGCTTTTTGACATTGCTGCTGTCCATTGGGTGTTGGGGAGGAAGTGTCTGGATTTGACTCAGTGACAGCAGTGGAACAGTGATAGCGTTCCAAGTCAGCATGGTGTGTGTATTGGAGGTGATGTTGCTGCTGGTGATGTTCTCAGTTTCTGCTCTGTCTAGGAATAGTGTTTACGGGTTAGGAAGGTGCTGTTGAAGGAGTCTTGGTGAGTTCGTGCAGTGGATCTTGTTAGTGTGACAGACTGCAGTCCCTGTACAATGGTGATGGAGGAGGTTAATGTTTATTAGATATGATGGGTTGACACTCTAATTCCCCTCGGTACCTGTGGTTTGCTGTGTTTGCTTTTCTCTCAATCCATCTTTGCCTCTCGGTTGCATTATGTCTCTCTCACCTGTCTGTAAATGTGATTCTCCCACACTCCCTTATCTCTGTGCAAATATAATTCCCAAGCATCATACATTTGTTCACATGTGAATTCTGTTTCTGTCACTGTGTGTGTATGTGTTAATCTCTCTCTGTGTCCCTCTGTGTATCAGTGATCCTCTCTCTTTGTCCCTGTGCACATCTGTGATATCCTTCCCTCTCTCTTTCACGTGTACAGAGCCTTTAAAAGCAAAGCTAACTTAGTGAACCACTCAGATATCATGGTAAACATGCTCTCTGTCCACCTCTGTGCAATTTACTGGCAGTGTGTGCTATCTACACGACACAGGGAAAGAGCATTTCCCTCCTGTGATGGCTCCTTACACACCTCCGATCAGTAACCTGCAAGGACCAGGATATGAGACATATTACAACATCACCACCTGAAAGTTCATCTCCGAGTCACACACCATCCTGACCTGGAATCCATATTGTCGTTTCTTCACTGTCACTGAGTCAAATCCAGAAACTCCCTCCTGAACTGCAAGGCCAGCAGGAATGAGCCATCACATGTTGCCCTTGAGAATGTGATGGTGAGCTGCTTTTTGACATTGCTGCTGTCCATTGGGTGTTGGGGAGGAAGTGTCTGGATTTGACTCAGTGACAGCAATGGAACAGTGATAGCGTTCCAAGTCAGCATGGTGTGTGTATTGGAGGTGATGCTGCTGGTGATGTTCTCAGTTTCTGCTCTGTCTAGGAATAGTGTTTACGGGTTAGGAAGGTGCTGTTGAAGGAGTCTGGGTGAGTTCGTGCAGTTGGTCTTGTTAGTGGGACAGACTGCAGTCCCTGTACAATGGTGATGGAGGAGGTTAATGTTTATTAGATGTGATGGGTTGACACTCTAATTCCCCTCTGTACCTGTGGTTTGCTGTGTTTGCTTTTCTCTCAATCCATCTTTGCCCCTCGGTTGCATTCTGTCTCTCTCACCTGTCTGAAGCTGTGATTCTCCCACACTCCCTTATCTCTGGGCAAATATAATTCTCAAGCATCATACCTATGTTCACATGTGAATTCTGTTACTGTCACTGTGTGTGTGTGTTAATCTCTCTGTGTCCCTGTGTGTATCTGTGATCCTCTATCTGTGTCCCTGTGCACATCTGTGATATCTTTCCCTCTCTTTCACGTGTACAGTGCCTTTAAAAGCAAAGCTAACTTAGTGAACCACTCAGATATCATGGTAAACATGCTCTCTGTCCACCTCTGTGCAATTTACTGGCAGTGTGTGCTATCTACACAACACAGGGAAGGAGCATTTTCCCTCCTGTGATGGCTCCTTACACAACTCCGATCAGTAACCTGCAAGGACCAGGATATGAGACACATAACAACATCACCACCTGAAAGTTCATCTCCGAGTCACACACCATCCTGACCTGGAATCCATATTGTCGTTTCTTCACTGTCACTGAGCCAAATCCAGAAACTCCCTCCTGAACTGCAAGGCCAGCATGAGTGAGCCATCACATATTGCCCTTGAGAATGTGATGGTGAGCTGCTTTTTGACATTGCTGCTGTCCATTGGGTGGTGGGGAGGAAGTGTCTGGATTTGACTCAGTGACAGCAATGTAACAGTGATAGCGTTCCAAGTCAGCATGGTGTGTGTATTGGAGGTGATGCTGCTGCTGGTGATGTTCTCAGTTTCTGCTCTGTCTAGGAATAGTGTTTACTGGTTAGGAAGGTGCTGTTGAAGGAGTCTTGGTGAGTTCGTGCAGTGGATCTTGTTAGTGGGACAGACTGCAGTCCCTGTACAATGGTGATGGAGGAGGTTAATGTTTATTAGATGTGATGGGTTGACACTCTAATTCCCCTCTGTACCTGTGGTTTGCTGTGTTTGCTTTTCTCTCAATCCATCTTTGCCCCTCGGTTGCATTCTGTCTCTCTCACCTGTCTGAAGCTGTGATTCTCCCACACTCCCTTATCTCTGGGCAAATATAATTCTCAAGCATCATACCTATGTTCACATGTGAATTCTGTTACTGTCACTGTGTGTGTGTGTTAATCTCTCTGTGTCCCTGTGTGTATCTGTGATCCTCTATCTGTGTCCCTGTGCACATCTGTGATATCTTTCCCTCTCTTTCACGTGTACAGTGCCTTTAAAAGCAAAGCTAACTTAGTGAACCACTCAGATATCATGGTAAACATGCTCTCTGTCCACCTCTGTGCAATTTACTGGCAGTGTGTGCTATCTACACAACACAGGGAAGGAGCATTTTCCCTCCTGTGATGGCTCCTTACACAACTCCGATCAGTAACCTGCAAGGACCAGGATATGAGACACATAACAACATCACCACCTGAAAGTTCATCTCCGAGTCACACACCATCCTGACCTGGAATCCATATTGTCGTTTCTTCACTGTCACTGAGCCAAATCCAGAAACTCCCTCCTGAACTGCAAGGCCAGCATGAGTGAGCCATCACATATTGCCCTTGAGAATGTGATGGTGAGCTGCTTTTTGACATTGCTGCTGTCCATTGGGTGGTGGGGAGGAAGTGTCTGGATTTGACTCAGTGACAGCAATGGAACAGTGATAGCGTTCCAAGTCAGCAAGGTTTGTGTATTGGAGGTGATGCTGCTGCTGGTGATGTTCTCAGTTTCTGCTCTGTCTAGGAATAGTGTTTACTGGTTAGGAAGGTGCTGTTGAAGGAGTCTTGGTGAGTTCGTGCAGTGGATCTTGTTAGTGGGACAGACTGCAGTCCCTGTACAATGGTGATGGAGGAGGTTAATGTTTATTAGATGTGATGGGTTGACACTCTAATTCCCCTCTGTACCTGTGGTTTGCTGTGTTTGCTTTTCTCTCAATCCATCTTTGCCCCTCGGTTGCATTCTGTCTCTCTCACCTGTCTGAAGCTGTGATTCTCCCACACTCCCTTATCTCTGTGCAAATATAATTCCCAAGCATCATGCCTTTGTTCACATGTGAATTCTGTTTCTGTCACTGTGTGTGTGTGTGTTAATCTCTCTCTGTGTCCCTGTGTGTATCAGTGATCCTCTCTCTTTGTCCCTGTGCACATCTGTGATATCCTTCCCTCTCTCGTTCACGTGTACAGAGCCTTTAAAAGCAAAGCTAACTTAGTGAACCACTCAAATATCATGGTAAACATGCTCTCTGTCCACCTCTGTGCAATTTACTGGCAGTGTGTGCTATCTACACAACACAGGGAAGGAGCATTTCCCTCCTGTGATGGCACCTTACACACCTCCGATCTGTAACCTGCAAGGACCAGGATATGAGACACATTCCAACATCACCACCTGAAAGTTCATCTCCGAATCACACACCATCCTGACCTGGAATCCATATTGTCGTTTCTTCACTGTAACTGAGCCAAATCCAGTAACTCCCTCCTGAACTGCAAGGCCAGCATGAGTGAGCCATCACATATTGCCCTTGAGAATGTGATGGTGAGCTGCTTTTTGACATTGCTGCTGTCCATTGGGTGGTGGGGAGGAAGTGTCTGGATTTGACTCAGTGACAGCAATGGAACAGTGATAGCGTTCCAAGTCAGCATGGTGTGTGTATTGGAGGTGATGTTGCTGCTGGTGATATTCTCAGTTTCTGCTCTGTCTCGATATAGTGTTTACTGGTTAGGAAGGTGCTGTTGAAGTAGTCTTGGTGAATTCCTGCAGTGTATCTTGTTAGTGGGACAGACTGCAGTCCCTGTACAATGGTGATGGACGAGGTTAATGTTTATAGTCTGGGATGGGGTGACTCCAATTCCCCTCAATACCTGTGGTTTGCTGTGTTTGCTTTTCTCTCAATCCATCTTTGCCTCTCGGTTGCATTCTGTCTCTCTCACCTGTCTGTAAATGTGATTCTCCCACACTCCCTTATCTCTGTGCAAATATAATTCCCAAATATCATACCTTTGTTCACATGTTAATTCTGGTTCTGTCACTGTGTGTGTATGTGTTCATCTCTCTCTGTGTCACGTGTGTATCTGTGACCCTCTCTCTGTGTCCCTGTGCACATCTGTGATCTCTTTCCCTCTCTCTTTCACCTGTATAGTGCCTTTAAAAGCAAAGCAAACGTAGTGAACCACTCAGATATCATGGTAAACATGCTCGCTGTCCACCTCTGTGCAATTTTCTGGCATTGTGTACTATCGACACAACACAGGGAAGGAGCATTTTCCCTCCTGTGATGGCTCCTGACACAACTCCGCTCAGTAACCTGCAAGGACCAGGATATGAGACACATTACAACATCACCACCTGAAAGTTCATCTCCGAGTCACACACCATCCTGACGTGGAATCCATATTGTCGTTCCTTCACTGTCGCTGAGTCAAATCCAGTAACTCCATCCTGAAGTGCAAGGCCAGCAGGAATGAGCCATCACATATTGCCCTTGAGAATGTGATGGTGAGCTGCTTTTTGACATTGCTGCTGTCCATTGGGTGTTGGGGAGGAAGTGTCTGGATTTGACTCAGTGACAGCAATGGAACAGTGATAGCGTTCCAAGTCAGCATGGTGTGTGTATTGGAGGTGATGCTGCTGGTGATGTTCTCAGTTTCTGCTCTGTCTAGGAATAGTGTTTACGGGTTAGGAAGGTGCTGTTGAAGGAGTCTTGGTGAGTTCGTGCAGTGGATCTTGTTAGTGGGACAGACTGCAGTCCCTGTACAATGGTGATGGAGGAGGTTAATGTTTATTAGATGTGATGGGTTGACACTCTAATTCCCCTCTGTACCTGTGGTTTGCTGTGTTTGCTTTTCTGTCAATCCATCTTTGCCCCTCGGTTACATTCTGTCTCTCTCACCTGTCTGAAGCTGTGATTCTCCCACACTCCCTTATCTCTGTGCAAATATAATTCTCAAGCATCATACCTATGTTCACATGTGAATTCTGTTTCTGTCACTGTGTGTGTGTGTTAATCTCTCTGTGTCCCTGTGTGTATCTGTGATCCTCTATCTGTGTCCCTGTGCACATCTGTGATATCTTTCCCTCTCTTTCACGTGTACAGTGCCTTTAAAAGCAAAGCTAACTTAGTGAACCACTCAGATATCATGGTAAACATGCTCTCTGTCCACCGCTGTGCAATTTTCTGGCAGTGTGTGCTATCTACACAACACAGGGAAGGAGCATTTTCCCTCCTGTGATGGCTCCTTACACAACTCCGATCAGTAACCTGCAAGGACCAGGATATGAGACACATTACAACATCACCACCTGAAAGTTCATCTCCGAGTCACACACCATGCTGACCTGGAATCCATATTGTCGTTTCTTCACTGTCACTGAGCCAAATCCAGTAACTCCCTCCTGAACTGCAAGGCCAGCATGAGTGAGCCATCACATATTGCCCTTGAGAATGTGATGGTGAGCTGCTTTTTGACATTGCTGCTGTCCATTGGGTGGTGGGGAGGAAGTGTCTGGATTTGACTCAGTGACAGCAATGGAACAGTGATAGCGTTCCAAGTCAGCATGGTGTGTGTATTGGAGGTGATGCTGCTGCTGGTGATGTTCTCAGTTTCTGCTCTGTCTAGGAATAGTGTGTACTGGTTAGGAAGGTGCTGTTGAAGGAGTCTTGGTGAGTTCGTGCAGTGGATCTTGTTAGTGTGACAGACTGCAGTCCCTGTACAATGGTGATGGAGGAGGTTAATGTTTATTGTCTGGGATGGGGTGACTCCAATTCCCCTCAATACCTGTGGTTTGCTGTGTTTGCTTTTCGCTCAATCCATCTTTGCCTCTCGGTTGCATTATGTCTCTCTCACCTGTCTGTAAATGTGATTCTCCCACACTCCCTTATCTCTGTGCAAATATAATTCCCAAGCATCATACCTTTGTTCACATGTGAATTCTGTTTCTGTCACTGTGTGTGTATGTGTTAATCACTCTCTGTGTCCCTGTGTGTATCAGTGATCCTCTCTCTTTGTCCCTGTGCACATCTGTGATATCCTTCCCTCTCTCTTTCACGTGTACAGAGCCTTTAAAAGCAAAGCTAACTCAGTGAACCACTCAAATATCATGGTAAACATGCTCTCTGTCCACCTCTGTGCAATTTACTGGCAGTGTGTGCTATCTACACAACACAGGGAAGGAGCATTTCCCTCCTGTGATGGCTCCTTACACACCTCCGATCAGTAACCTGCAAGGACCAGGATATGAGACATATTACAACATCACCACCTGAAAGTTCATCTCTGAGTCACACACCATCCTGACCTGGAATCCATATTGTCGTTTCTTCACTGTAACTGAGCCAAATCCAGTAACTCCCTCCTGAACTGCAAGGCCAGCATGAGTGAGCCATCACATATTGCCCTTGAGAATGTGATGGTGAGCTGCTTTTTGAC
This sequence comes from Mustelus asterias, assembly GCF_964213995.1. NCBI lineage: Eukaryota > Metazoa > Chordata > Chondrichthyes > Carcharhiniformes > Triakidae > Mustelus > Mustelus asterias. Next base: position 18,017 of record NW_027590949.1, read on the forward strand.
ATTGCTGCTGTCCATTGGGTGGTGGGGAGGAAGTGTCTGGATTTGACTCAGTGACAGCAATGGAACAGTGATAGCGTTCCAAGTCAGCATGGTGTGTGTATTGGAGGTGATGTTGCTGCTGGTGATGTTCTCAGTTTCTGCTCTGTCTCGGAATAGTGTTTACTGGTTAGGAAGGTGCTGTTGAAGGAGTCTTGGTGAATTCCTGCAGTGGATCTTGTTAGTGGGACAGACTGCAGTCCCTGTACAATGGTGATGGAGGAGGTTAATGTTTATGGTCTGGGATGGGGTGACTCCAATTCCCCTCAATAACTGTGGTTTGCTGTGTTTGCTTTTCTCTCAATCCATCTTTGCCTCTCGGTTGCATTCTGTCTCTCTCACCTGTCTGTACCTGTGATTCTCCCACACTCCCTTATCTCTGTGCAAATATAATTCCCAAGCAGCATACCTTTGTTCACATGTGAATTATGTTTCTGTCACTGTGTGTGTATGTGTTAATGTCTCTCTGTGTCACGTGTGTATCTGTGACCCTCTCTCTGTGTCCCTGTGCACATCAGTGATCTCTTTCCCTCTCTCTTTCACCTGTATAGTGCCTTTAAAAGCAAAGCAAACGTCGTGAACCACTCAGATATCATGGTAAAAATGCTCGCTGTCCACCTCTGTGCAATTGTGTACTATCTACACAACACAGGGAAGGAGCATTTTCCCTCCTGTGATGGCTCCTTACACACCTCCGATCAGTAACCTGCACGGACCAGGATATGAGACACATTACAACATCACCACCTGAAAGTTCATCTCCGAGTCACACACCATCTGGAATCCATATTGTCGTTCCTTCACTGTCGCTGAGTCAAATCCAATAACTCCCTCTTGAACTGCAAGGCCAGCAGGAATACGCCATCACATATTGCCCTTGAGAATGTGATGGTGAGCTGCTTTTTGACATTGCTGCTGTCCATTGGGTGGTGGGGAGGAAGTGTCTGGATTTGACTGAGTGACAGCAATGGAACAGTGATAGCGTTCCAAGTCAGCATGGTGTGTGTATTGGAGGTGATGTTGCTGCTGGTGATGTTCTCAGTTTCTGCTCTGTCTAGGAATAGTGTTTACTGGTTAGGAAGGTGCTGTTGAAGGAGTCTTGGTGAGTTCGTGCAGTGGATCTTGTTAGTGGGACAGACTGCAGTCCCTGTACAATGGTGATGGACGAGGTTAATGTTTATTAGATGTGATGGGTTGACACTCTAATTCCCCTCTGTACCTGTGGTTTGCTGTGTTTGCTTTTCTCTCAATCCATCTTTGCCCCTCGGTTGCATTCTGTCTCTCTCACCTGTCTGTACCTGTGATTCTCCCACACTCCCTTATCTCTGTGCAAATATAATTCTCAAGCATCATACCTATGTTCACATGTGAATTCTGTTTCTGTCACTGTGTGTGTGTGTTAATCTCTCTGTGTCCCTGTGTGTATCTGTGATCCTCTATCTGTGTCCCTGTGCACATCTGTGATATCTTTCCCTCTCTTTCACGTGTACAGTGCCTTTAAAACCAAAGCTAACTTAGTGAACCACTCAGATATCATGGTAAACATGCTCTCTGTCCACCTCTGTGCAATTTACTGGCAGTGTGTGCTATCTACACAACACCGGGAAGGAGCATTTTCCCTCCTGTGATGGCTCCTTACACAACTCCGATCAGTAACCTGCAAGGACCAGGATATGAGACACATTACAACATCACCACCTGAAAGTTTATCTCCGAGTCACACACCATCCTGACCTGGAATCCATATTGTCGTTTCTTCACTGTCACTGAGCCAAATCCAGTAACTCCCTCCTGAACTGCAAGGCCAGCATGAGTGAGCCATCACATATTGCCCTTGAGAATGTGATGGTGAGCTGCTTTTTGACATTGCTGCTGTCCATTGGGTGGTGGGGAGGAAGTGTCTGGATTTGACTCAGTGACAGCAATGGAACAGTGATAGCGTTCCAAGTCAGCATGGTGTGTGTATTGGAGGTGATGCTGCTGGTGATGTTCTCAGTTTCTGCTCTGTCTAGGAATAGTGTTTACGGGTTAGGAAGGTGCTGTTGAAGGAGTCTTGGTGAGTTCGTGCAGTGGATCATGTTAGTGTGACAGACTGCAGTCCCTGTACAATGGTGATGGAGGAGGTTAATGTTTATTAGATGTGATGGGTTGACACTCTAATTCCCCTCTGTACCTGTGGTTTGCTGTGTTTGCTTTTCTCTCAATCCATCTTTGCCTCTCGGTTGCATTATGTCTCTCTCACCTGTCTGTAAATGTGATTCTCCCACACTCCCTTATCTCTGTGCAAATATAATTCTCAAGCATCATACCTGTGTTCACATGTGAATTCTGTTTCTGTCACTGTGTGTGTGTGTTAATCTCTCTGTGTCCCTGTGTGTATCTGTGATCCTCTATCTGTGTCCCTGTGCACATCTGTGATATCTTTCCCTCTCTTTCACGTGTACAGTGCCTTTAAAAGCAAAGCTAACTTAGTGAACCACTCAGATATCATGGTGACAAGTGGTGTCCCGCAGGGTTCAGTGTTGGGGCGTCAGCTGTTCTCTTTATATATTAACGATCTAGATGACGGGACTGGGAGCATTCTGGCCAAGTTTGCCGATGATACAAAGATAGGTGGAGGGGCAGGTAGTATTGAGGAGGTGGGGAGGCTGCAGAAAGATTTAGACAGTTTAGGAGAGTGGTCCAAGAAGTGGCTGATGAAATTCAACGTGGGCAAGTGCGAGGTCGTACACTTTGGAAAAAAGAATAGAGGCATGGACTATTTTCTAAACGGTGACAAAATTCATAATGCTAAAGTGCAAAGGGACTTGGGAGTCCTAGTCCAGGATTCTCTAAAGGTAAACTTGCAGGTTGAGTCCGTAATTAAGAAAGCAAATGTAATGTTGTCATTTATCTCAAGAGGCTTGGAATACAAAAGCAGGGATGTACTTCTGAGGCTTTATAAAGCACTGGTTAGGCCCCATTTGGAGTACTGTGAGCAATTTTGGGCCCCACACCTCAGGAAGGACATACTGGCACTGGAGCGGGTCCAGCGGAGATTCACACGGATGATCCCAGGAATGGTCGGCCTGACATACGATGAACGTCTGAGGATCGTGGGATTATATTCATTGGAGTTTAGGAGGTTGAGGGGAGATCTGATAGAAACTTACAAGATAATGAACGGCTTAGATAGGATGGACGTAGGGAAGTTGTTTCCATTAACAGGGGAGACTAGGACGCGGGGGCACAGCCTTAGAATAAAAGGGAGTCACTTTAGAACAGAGATGAGGAGAAATTTCTTCAGCCAGAGAGTGGTGGGTCTGTGGAATTCATTGCCACAGAGGGCTGTGGAGGCCGAGACGTTGAGCGTCTTCAAGACAGAAATTGATAAATTCTTGATTTCTCGAGGAATTAAGGGCTATGGGGAGAGAGCGGGTAAATGGAGTTGAAATCAACCATGATTGAATGGTGGAGTGGACTCGATGGGCCGAATGGCCTTACTTCCGCTCCTATGTCTTATGGTCTTATGGTCTTAAACATGCTCTCTGTCCACCTCTGTGCAATTTACTGGCAGTGTGTGCTATCTACACAACACAGGGAAGGAGCATTTTCCCTCCTGTGATGGCTCCTTACACAACTCCGATCAGTAACCTGCAAGGACCAGGATATGAGACATATTACAACATCACCACCTGAAAGTTAATCTCCGAGTCACACACCATCCTGACCTGGAATCCATATTGTCGTTCCTTCACTGTCGCTGAGTCAAATCCAATAACTCCCTCTGGAACTGCAAGGCCAGCAGGAATGAGCCATCACATATTGCCCTTGAGAATGTGATGGTGGGCTGCTTTTTGGCATTGCTGCTGTCAATTGGGTGTTGGGGAGGAAGTGTCTGGATTTGACTCAGTGACAGCAATGGAACAGTGATAGCGTTCCAAGTCAGCATGGTGTGTGTATTGGAGGTGATGCTGCTGGTGATGTTCTCAGTTTCTGCTCTGTCTAGGAATAGTGTTTACGGGTTAGGAAGGTGCTGTTGAAGGAGTCTTGGTGAGTTCGTGCAGTGGATCATGTGAGTGTGACAGACTGCAGTCCCTGTACAATGGTGATGGAGGAGGTTAATGTTTATTAGATGTGATGGGTTGACACTCTAATTCCCCTCTGTACCTGTGGTTTGCTGTGTTTGCTTTTCTCTCAATCCATCTTTGCCTCTCGGTTGCATTATGTCTCTCTCACCTGTCTGTAAATGTGATTCTCCCACACTCCCTTATCTCTGTGCAAATATAATTCCCAAGCATCATACCTTTGTTCACATGTGAATTCTGTTTCTGTCACTGTGTGTGTATGTGTTAATCTCTCTCTGTGTCCCTGTGTGTATCAGTGATCCTCTCTCTTTGTCCCTGTGCACATCTGTGATATCCTTCCCTCTCTCGTTCACGTGTACAGTGCCTTTAAAAGCAAAGCTAACTTAGTGAACCACTCAAATATCATGGTAAACATGCTCTCTGTCCACCTCTGTGCAATTTACTGGCAGAGTGTGCTATCTGCACAACGCAGGGAAGGAGCATTTTCCTCCTGTGATGGCTCCTTACACAACTCCGATCAGTAACCTGCAAGGACCAGGATATGAGACACATTCCAACATCACCACCTGAAAGTTCATCTCCGAATCACACACCATCCTGACCTGGAATCCATATTGTCGTTTCTTCACTGTCACTGAGCCAAATCCAGTAACTCCCTCCTGAACTGCAAGGCCAGCATGAGTGAGCCATCACATATTGCCCTTGAGAATGTGATGGTGAGCTGCTTTTTGACATTGCTGCTGTCCATTGGGTGGTGGGGAAGAAGTGTCTGGATTTGACACAGTGACAGCAATGGAACAGTGATAGCGTTCCAAGTCAGCATGGTGTGTGTATTGGAGGTGATGTTGCTGCTGGTGATGTTCTCAGTTTCTGCTCTGTCTATGAATAGTGTTTACTGGTTAGGAAGGTGCTGTTGAAGGAGTCTTGGTGAATTCCTGCAGTGGATCTTGTTAGTGGGACAGACTGCAGTCCCTGTACAATGGTGATGGACGAGGTTAATGTTTATAGTCTGGGATGGGGTGACTCCAATTCCCCTCAATACCTGTGGTTTGCTGTGTTTGCTTTTCTCTCAATCCATCTTTGCCTCTCGGTTGCATTCTGTCTCTCTCACCTGTCTGTACCTGTGATTCTCCCACACTCCCTTATCTCTGTGCAAATATAATTCCCAAGCATCATACCTTTGTTCACATGTGAATTCTGGTTCTGTCACTGTGTGTGTATGTGTTAATCTCTCTCTGTGTCACGTGTGTATCTGTGACCCTCTCTCTGTGTCCCTGTGCACATCTGTGATCTCTTTCCCTCTCTCTTTCATCTGTATAGTGCCTTTAAAAGCAAAGCAAACGTAGTGAACCACTCAGATATCATGGTAAACATGCTCGCTGTCCACCTCTGTGCAATTTTCTGGCATTGTGTACTATCTACACAACACAGGGAAGGAGCATTTTCCCTCCTGTGATGACTCCTTACACACCTCCGATCAGTAACCTGCAAGGACCAGGATATGAGACACATTACAACATCACCACCTGAAAGTTCATCTCCGAGTCACACACCATCCTGACGTGGAATCCATATTGTCGTTCCTTCACTGTCGCTGAGTCAAATCCAGTAACTCCCTCCTGAAGTGCAAGGCTAGCAGGAATGAGCCATCACATATTGCCCTTGAGAATGCGATGGTGAGCTGCTTTTTGACATTGCTGCTGTCCATTGGGTGTTGGGGAGGAAGTGTCTGGATTTGACTCAGTGACAGCAATGGAACAGTGATAGCGTTCCAAGTCAGCATGGTGTGTGTATTGGAGGTGATGGTGCTGCTGGTGATGTTCTCAGTTTCTGCTCTGTCTAGGAATAGTGTTTACTGGTTAGGAAGGTGCTGTTGAAGGAGTCTTGGTGAATTCCTGCAGTGGATCTTGTTAGTGGGACAGACTGCAGTCCCTGTACAATGGTGATGGAGGAGGTTAATGTTTATTAGATGTGATGGGTTGACACTCTAATTCCCCTCTGTACCAGTGGTTTGCTGTGTTTGCTTTTCTCTCAATCCATCTTTGCCCCTCGGTTGCATTCTGTCTCTCTCACCTCTCTGAAGCTGTGATTCTCCCACACTCCCTTATCTCTGTGCAAATATAATTCTCAAGCATCATACCTTTGTTCACATGTGAATTCTGTTTCTGTCACTTTGTGTGTATGTGTTAATCACTCTCTGCGTCCCTGTGTGTATCAGTGATCCTCTCTCTTTGTCCCTGTGCACATCTGTGATATCCTTCCCTCTCTCTTTCACGTGTACAGAACCTTTAAAAGCGAAGCTAACTTAGTGAACCACTCAAATATCATGGTAAACATGCTCTCTGTCCACCTCTGTGCAATTTACTGGCAGTGTGTGCTATCTACACAACACAGGGAAGGAGGATTTCCCTCCTGTGATGGCTCCTTACACACCTCCGATCAGTAACCTGCAAGGACCAGGATATGAGACATATTACAACATCACCACCTGAAAGTTCATCTCTGAGTCACACACCATCCTGACCTGGAATCCATATTGTCGTTTCTTCACTGTCACTGACTCAAACACAGAAACTCCCTCCTGAACTGCAAGGCCAGCAGGAGTGAGCCATCACATATTGCCCTTGAGAATGTGATGGTGAGCTGCTTTTTGACATTGCTGCTGTCCATTGGGTGGTGGGGAGGAAGTGTCTGGATTTGACTCAGTGACAGCAATGGAACAGTGATAGCGTTCCAAGTCAGCATGGTGTGTGTATTGGAGGTGATGCTGCTGGTGATGTTCCCAGTTTCTGCTCTGTCTCGGAATAGTCTTTACTGGTTAGGAAGGTGCTGTTGAAGGAGTCTTGGTGAATTCCTGCAGTGGATCTTGTTAGTGGGACAGACTGCAGTCCCTGTACAATGGTGATGGAGGAGGTTAATGTATATAGTCTGGGATGGGGTGACTCCAATTCCCCTCAATAACTGTGGTTTGCTGTGTTTGCTTTTCTCTCAATCAATCTTTACCTCTCGGTTGCATTCTGTCTCTCTCACCTGTCTGTACCTGTGATTCTCCCACACTCCCTTATCTCTGTGCAAATATAATTCCCAAGCAGCATACCTTTGTTCGCATGTGAATTATGTTTCTGTCACTGTGTGTGTATGTGTTAATGTCTCTCTGTGTCACGTGTGTATCTGTGACCCTCTCTCTGTGTCCCTGTGCACATCAGTGATCTCTTTCTCTCTCTCTTTCACCTGTATAGTGCCTTTAAAAGCAAAGCAAACGTAGTGAACCACTCAGATATCATGGTAAACATGCTCGCTGTCCACCCCTGTGCAGTTTTCTGGCATTGTGTACTATCTACACAACACAGGGAAGGAGCATTTTCCCTCCTGTGATGGCTCCTTACACACCTCCGATCAGTAACCTGCAAGGACCAGGATATGAGACACATGACAACATCACCACCTGAAAGTTCATCTCCGAGTCACACACCATCCTGACCTGGAATCCATATTGTCGTTCCTTCTCTGTCGCTGAGTCAAATCCAGTAAGTCCCTCCTGAACTGCAAGGCCAGCATGAATGAGCCATCACATATTGCCCTTGAGAATGTGATGGTGAGCTGCTTTTTGACATTGCTGCTGTCAATTGGGTGTTGGGGAGGAAGTGTCTGGATTTGACTCAGTGACAGCAATGGAACAGTGATAGCGTTCCAAGTCAGCATGGTGTGTGTATTGGAGGTGATGCTGCTAGTGATGTTCTCAGTTTCTGCTCTGTCTAGGAATAGTGTTTACTGGTTAGGAAGGTGCTGTTGAAGGAGTCTTGGTGAGTTCGTGCAGTGGATCTTGTTAGTGGGACAGACTGCAGTCCCTGTACAATGGTGATGGAGGAGGTTAATGTTTATTAGATGTGACGGGTTGACACTCTAATTCCCCTCTGTACCTGTGATTTGCTGTGTTTGCTTTTCTCTCAATCCATCTTTGCCTCTCGGTTGCATTATGTCTCTCTCACCTGTCTGTAAATGTGATTCTCCCACACTCCCTTATCTCTGTGCAAATATAATTTCCAAGCAGCATACCTTTGTTCACATGTGAATTCTGTTTCTGTCACTGTGTGTGTATGTGTTAATCACTCTCTGTGTCCCTGTGTGTATCAGTGATCCTCTCTCTTTGTCCCTGTGCACATCTGTGATATCCTTCCCTCTCTCGTTCACGTGTACAGAGCCTTTCAAAGCAAAGCTAACTTAGTGAACCACTCAAATATCATGGTAAACATGTTCTCTGTCCACCTCTGTGCAATTTACGGGCAGTGTGTGCTATCTACACAACACAGGGAAGGAGCATTTCCCTCCTGTGATGGCACCTTACACACATCCGATCAGTAACCTGCAAGGACCAGGATATGAGACACATTACAACATCACCACCTGAAAGTTAATCTCCGAGTCACACACCATCCTGACCTGGAATCCATATTGTCGTTTCTTCACTGTCACTGAGCCAAATCCAGTAACTCCCTCCTGAACTGCAAGGCCAGCATGAGTGAGCCATCACATATTGCCCTTGAGAATGTGATGGTGAGCTGCTTTTTGACATTGCTGCTGTCCATTGGGTGGTGGGGAGGAAGTGTCTGGATTTGACTTAGTGACAGCAATGGAACAGTGATAGCGTTCCAAGTCAGCATGGTGTGTGTATTGGAGGTGATGTTGCTGCTGGTGATGTTCTCAGTTTCTGCTCTGTCTCGGAATAGTTTTTACTGGTTAGGAAGGTGCTGTTGAAGGAGTCTTGGTGAATTCCTGCAGTGGATCTTGTTAGTGGGACAGACTGCAATCCCTGTACAATGGTGATGAACGAGGTTAATGTTTATTAGATGTGATGGGTTGACACTCTAATTCCATTCTGTACCTGTGGTTTGCTGTGTTTGCTTTTCTCTCAATCCATCTTTGCCTCTCGGTTGCATTATGTCTCTCTCACCTGTCTGTAAATGTGATTCTCCCACACTCCCTTATCTCTGTGCAAATATAATTCTCAAGCATCATACCTGTGTTCACATGTGAATTCTGTTTCTGTCACTGTGTGTGTGTGTTAATCTCTCTGTGTCCCTGTGTGTATCTGTGATCCTCTATCTGTGTCCCTGTGCACATCTGTGATATCTTTCCCTCTCTTTCACGTGTACAGTGCCTTTAAAAGCAAAGCTAACTTAGTGAACCACTCAGATATCATGGTAAACATGCTCTCTGTCCACCTCTGTGCAATTTACTGGCAGTGTGTGCTATCTACACAACACAGGGAAGGAGCATTTTCCCTCCTGTGATGGCTCCTTACACAACTCCGATCAGTAACCTGCAAGGACCAGGATATGAGACATATTACAACATCACCACCTGAAAGTTCATCTCCGAGTCACACACCATCCTGACCTGGAATCCATATTGTCGTTCCTTCACTGTCGCTGAGTCAAATCCAATAACTCCCTCTGGAACTGCAAGGCCAGCAGGAATGAGCTATCACATATTGCCCTTGAGAATGTGATGGTGGGCAGCTTTTTGGCATTGCTGCTGTCAATTGGGTGTTGGGGAGGAAGTGTCTGGATTTGACTCAGTGACAGCAATGGAACAGTGATAGCGTTCCAAGTCAGCATGGTGTGTGTATTGGAGGTGATGCTGCTGGTGATGTTCTCAGTTTCTGCTCTGTCTAGGAATAGTGTTTACGGGTTAGGAAGGTGCTGTTGAAGGAGTCTTGGTGAGTTCGTGCAGTGGATCATGTGAGTGTGACAGACTGCAGTCCCTGTACAATGGTGATGGAGGAGGTTAATGTTTATTAGATGTGATGGGTTGACACTCTAATTCCCCTCTGTACCTGTGGTTTGCTGTGTTTGCTTTTCTCTCAATCCATCTTTGCCTCTCGGTTGCATTATGTCTCTCTCACCTGTCTGTAAATGTGATTCTCCCACACTCCCTTATCTCTGTGCAAATATAATTCCCAAGCATCATACCTTTGTTCACATGTGAATTCTGTTTCTGTCACTGTGTGTGTATGTGTTAATCTCTCTCTGTGTCCCTGTGTGTATCAGTGATCCTCTCTCTTTGTCCCTGTGCACATCTGTGATATCCTTCCCTCTCTCGTTCACGTGTACAGTGCCTTTAAAAGCAAAGCTAACTTAGTGAACCACTCAAATATCATGGTAAACATGCTCTCTGTCCACCTCTGTGCAATTTACTGGCAGAGTGTGCTATCTGCACAACGCAGGGAAGGAGCATTTTCCTCCTGTGATGGCTCCTTACACAACTCCGATCAGTAACCTGCAAGGACCAGGATATGAGACACATTCCAACATCACCACCTGAAAGTTCATCTCCGAATCACACACCATCCTGACCTGGAATCCATATTGTCGTTTCTTCACTGTCACTGAGCCAAATCCAGTAACTCCCTCCTGAACTGCAAGGCCAGCATGAGTGAGCCATCACATATTGCCCTTGAGAATGTGATGGTGAGCTGCTTTTTGACATTGCTGCTGTCCATTGGGTGGTGGGGAAGAAGTGTCTGGATTTGACACAGTGACAGCAATGGAACAGTGATAGCGTTCCAAGTCAGCATGGTGTGTGTATTGGAGGTGATGTTGCTGCTGGTGATGTTCTCAGTTTCTGCTCTGTCTATGAATAGTGTTTACTGGTTAGGAAGGTGCTGTTGAAGGAGTCTTGGTGAATTCCTGCAGTGGATCTTGTTAGTGGGACAGACTGCAGTCCCTGTACAATGGTGATGGACGAGGTTAATGTTTATAGTCTGGGATGGGGTGACTCCAATTCCCCTCAATACCTGTGGTTTGCTGTGTTTGCTTTTCTCTCAATCCATCTTTGCCTCTCGGTTGCATTCTGTCTCTCTCACCTGTCTGTACCTGTGATTCTCCCACACTCCCTTATCTCTGTGCAAATATAATTCCCAAGCATCATACCTTTGTTCACATGTGAATTCTGGTTCTGTCACTGTGTGTGTATGTGTTAATCTCTCTCTGTGTCACGTGTGTATCTGTGACCCTCTCTCTGTGTCCCTGTGCACATCTGTGATCTCTTTCCCTCTCTCTTTCATCTGTATAGTGCCTTTAAAAGCAAAGCAAACGTAGTGAACCACTCAGATATCATGGTAAACATGCTCGCTGTCCACCTCTGTGCAATTTTCTGGCATTGTGTACTATCTACACAACACAGGGAAGGAGCATTTTCCCTCCTGTGATGGCTCCTTACACAACTCCGATCAGTAACCTGCAAGGACCAGGATATGAGACACATGACAACATCACCACCTGAAAGTTCATCTCCGAGTCACACACCATCCTGACCTGGAATCCATATTGTCGTTCCTTCTCTGTCGCTGAGTCAAATCCAGTAAGTCCCTCCTGAACTGCAAGGCCAGCATGAATGAGCCATCACATATTGCCCTTGAGAATGTGATGGTGAGCTGCTTTTTGACATTGCTGCTGTCAATTGGGATTTGGGGAGGAAGTGTCTGGATTTGACTCAGTGACAGCAATGGAACAGTGATAGCGTTCCAAGTCAGCATGGTGTGTGTATTGGAGGTGATGCTGCTAGTGATGTTCTCAGTTTCTGCTCTGTCTAGGAATAGTGTTTACTGGTTAGGAAGGTGCTGTTGAAGGAGTCTTGGTGAGTTCGTGCAGTGGATCTTGTTAGTGGGACAGACTGCAGTCCCTGTACAATGGTGATGGAGGAGGTTAATGTTTATTAGATGTGACGGGTTGACACTCTAATTCCCCTCTGTACCTGTGATTTGCTGTGTTTGCTTTTCTCTCAATCCATCTTTGCCTCTCGGTTGCATTATGTCTCTCTCACCTGTCTGTAAATGTGATTCTCCCACACTCCCTTATCTCTGTGCAAATATAATTTCCAAGCAGCATACCTTTGTTCACATGTGAATTCTGTTTCTGTCACTGTGTGTGTATGTGTTAATCACTCTCTGTGTCCCTGTGTGTATCAGTGATCCTCTCTCTTTGTCCCTGTGCACATCTGTGATATCCTTCCCTCTCTCGTTCACGTGTACAGAGCCTTTCAAAGCAAAGCTAACTTAGTGAACCACTCAAATATCATGGTAAACATGTTCTCTGTCCACCTCTGTGCAATTTACGGGCAGTGTGTGCTATCTACACAACACAGGGAAGGAGCATTTCCCTCCTGTGATGGCACCTTACACACATCCGATCAGTAACCTGCAAGGACCAGGATATGAGACACATTACAACATCACCACCTGAATGTTCATCTCCGAGTCACACACCATCCTGACCTGGAATCCATATTGTCGTTTCTTCACTGTCACTGAGCCAAATCCAGTAACTCCCTCCTGAACTGCAAGGCCAGCATGAGTGAGCCATCACATATTGCCCTTGAGAATGTGATGGTGAGCTGCTTTTTGACATTGCTGCTGTCCATTGGGTGGTGGGGAGGAAGTGTCTGGATTTGACTTAGTGACAGCAATGGAACAGTGATAGCGTTCCAAGTCAGCATGGTGTGTGTATTGGAGGTGATGTTGCTGCTGGTGATGTTCTCAGTTTCTGCTCTGTCTCGGAATAGTTTTTACTGGTTAGGAAGGTGCTGTTGAAGGAGTCTTGGTGAATTCCTGCAGTGGATCTTGTTAGTGGGACAGACTGCAATCCCTGTACAATGGTGATGGACGAGGTTAATGTTTATTAGATGTGATGGGTTGACACTCTAATTCCCCTCTGTACCTGTGGTTTGCTGTGTTTGCTTTTCTCTCAATCCATCTTTGCCTCTCGGTTGCATTATGTCTCTCTCACCTGTCTGTAAATGTGATTCTCCCACACTCCCTTATCTCTGTGCAAATATAATTCTCAAGCATCATACCTGTGTTCACATGTGAATTCTGTTTCTGTCACTGTGTGTGTGTGTTAATCTCTCTGTGTCCCTGTGTGTATCTGTGATCCTCTATCTGTGTCCCTGTGCACATCTGTGATATCTTTCCCTCTCTTTCACGTGTACAGTGCCTGTAAAAGCAAAGCTAACTTAGTGAACCACTCAGATATCATGGTAAACATGCTCTCTGTCCACCTCTGTGCAATTTACTGGCAGTGTGTGCTATCGACACAACACAGGGAAGGAGCATTTTCCCTCCTGTGATGGCTCCTTACACAACTCCGATCAGTAACCTGCAAGGACCAGGATATGAGACATATTACAACATCACCACCTGAAAGTTCATCTCCGAGTCACACACCATCCTGACCTGGAATCCATATTGTCGTTCCTTCACTGTCGCTGAGTCAAATCCAATAACTCCCTCTGGAACTGCAAGGCCAGCAGGAATGAGCCATCACATATTGCCCTTGAGCATGTGATGGTGGGCTGCTTTTTGGCATTGCTGCTGTCAATTGGGTGTTGGGGAGGAAGTGTCTGGATTTGACTCAGTGACAGCAATGGAACAGTGATAGCGTTCCAAGTCAGCATGGTGTGTGTATTGGAGGTGATGCTGCTGGTGATGTTCTCAGTTTCTGCTCTGTCTAGGAATAGTGTTTACGGGTTAGGAAGGTGCTGTTGAAGGAGTCTTGGTGAATTCCTGCAGTGGATCTTGTTAGTGGGACAGACTGCAGTCCCTGTACAATGGTGATGGACGAGGTTAATGTTTATAGTCTGGGATGGGGTGACTCCAATTCCCCTCAATACCTGTGGTTTGCTGTGTTTGCTTTTCTCTCAATCCATCTTTGCCTCTCGGTTGCATTCTGTCTCTCTCACCTGTCTGTACCTGTGATTCTCCCACACTCCCTTATCTCTGTGCAAATATAATTCCCAAGCATCATACCTTTGTTCACATGTGAATTCTGGTTCTGTCACTGTGTGTGTATGTGTTAATCTCTCTCTGTGTCACGTGTGTATCTGTGACCCTCTCTCTGTGTCCCTGTGCACATCTGTGATCTCTTTCCCTCTCTCTTTCACCTGTATAGTGCCTTTAAAAGCAAAGCAAACGTAGTGAACCACTCAGATATCATGGTAAACATGCTCGCTGTCCACCTCTGTGCAATTTTCTGGCATTGTGTACTATCTACACAACACAGGGAAGGAGCATTTTCCCTCCTGTGATGGCTCCTTACACACCTCCGATCAGTAACCTGCAAGGACCAGGATATGAGACACATTACAACATCACCACCTGAAAGTTCATCTCCGAGTCACACACCATCCTGACGTGGAATCCATATTGTCGTTCCTTCACTGTCGCTGAGTCAAATCCAGTAACTCCCTCCTGAAGTGCAAGGCTAGCAGGAATGAGCCATCACATATTGCCCTTGAGAATGCGATGGTGAGCTGCTTTTTGACATTGCTGCTGTCCATTGGGTGTTGGGGAGGAAGTGTCTGGATTTGACTCAGTGACAGCAATGGAACAGTGATAGCGTTCCAAGTCAGCATGGTGTGTGTATTGGAGGTGATGGTGCTGCTGGTGATGTTCTCAGTTTCTGCTCTGTCTAGGAATAGTGTTTACTGGTTAGGAAGGTGCTGTTGAAGGAGTCTTGGTGAATTCCTGCAGTGGATCTTGTTAGTGGGACAGACTGCAGTCCCTGTACAATGGTGATGGAGGAGGTTAATGTTTATTAGATGTGATGGGTTGACACTCTAATTCCCCTCTGTACCAGTGGTTTGCTGTGTTTGCTTTTCTCTCAATCCATCTTTGCCCCTCGGTTGCATTCTGTCTCTCTCACCTCTCTGAAGCTGTGATTCTCCCACACTCCCTTATCTCTGTGCAAATATAATTCTCAAGCATCATACCTTTGTTCACATGTGAATTCTGTTTCTGTCACTTTGTGTGTATGTGTTAATCACTCTCTGCGTCCCTGTGTGTATCAGTGATCCTCTCTCTTTGTCCCTGTGCACATCTGTGATATCCTTCCCTCTCTCTTTCACGTGTACAGAACCTTTAAAAGCGAAGCTAACTTAGTGAACCACTCAAATATCATGGTAAACATGCTCTCTGTCCACCTCTGTGCAATTTACTGGCAGTGTGTGCTATCTACACAACACAGGGAAGGAGGATTTCCCTCCTGTGATGGCTCCTTACACACCTCCGATCAGTAACCTGCAAGGACCAGGATATGAGACATATTACAACATCACCACCTGAAAGTTCATCTCTGAGTCACACACCATCCTGACCTGGAATCCATATTGTCGTTTCTTCACTGTCACTGACTCAAACACAGAAACTCCCTCCTGAACTGCAAGGCCAGCAGGAGTGAGCCATCACATATTGCCCTTGAGAATGTGATGGTGAGCTGCTTTTTGACATTGCTGCTGTCCATTGGGTGGTGGGGAGGAAGTGTCTGGATTTGACTCAGTGACAGCAATGGAACAGTGATAGCGTTCCAAGTCAGCATGGTGTGTGTATTGGAGGTGATGCTGCTGGTGATGTTCCCAGTTTCTGCTCTGTCTCGGAATAGTCTTTACTGGTTAGGAAGGTGCTGTTGAAGGAGTCTTGGTGAATTCCTGCAGTGGATCTTGTTAGTGGGACAGACTGCAGTCCCTGTACAATGGTGATGGAGGAGGTTAATGTTTATAGTCTGGGATGGGGTGACTCCAATTCCCCTCAATAACTGTGGTTTGCTGTGTTTGCTTTTCTCTCAATCCATCTTTACCTCTCGGTTGCATTCTGTCTCTCTCACCTGTCTGTACCTGTGATTCTCCCACACTCCCTTATCTCTGTGCAAATATAATTCCCAAGCAGCATACCTTTGTTCGCATGTGAATTATGTTTCTGTCACTGTGTGTGTATGTGTTAATGTCTCTCTGTGTCACGTGTGTATCTGTGACCCTCTCTCTGTGTCCCTGTGCACATCAGTGATCTCTTTCTCTCTCTCTTTCACCTGTATAGTGCCTTTAAAAGCAAAGCAAACGTAGTGAACCACTCAGATATCATGGTAAACATGCTCGCTGTCCACCCCTGTGCAATTTTCTGGCATTGTGTACTATCTACACAACACAGGGAAGGAGCATTTTCCCTCCTGTGATGGCTCCTTACACACCTCCGATCAGTAACCTGCAAGGACCAGGATATGAGACACATGACAACATCACCACCTGAAAGTTCATCTCCGAGTCACACACCATCCTGACCTGGAATCCATATTGTCGTTCCTTCTCTGTCGCTGAGTCAAATCCAGTAAGTCCCTCCTGAACTGCAAGGCCAGCATGAATGAGCCATCACATATTGCCCTTGAGAATGTGATGGTGAGCTGCTTTTTGACATTGCTGCTGTCAATTGGGTGTTGGGGAGGAAGTGTCTGGATTTGACTCAGTGACAGCAATGGAACAGTGATAGCGTTCCAAGTCAGCATGGTGTGTGTATTGGAGGTGATGCTGCTAGTGATGTTCTCAGTTTCTGCTCTGTCTAGGAATAGTGTTTACTGGTTAGGAAGGTGCTGTTGAAGGAGTCTTGGTGAGTTCGTGCAGTGGATCTTGTTAGTGGGACAGACTGCAGTCCCTGTACAATGGTGATGGAGGAGGTTAATGTTTATTAGATGTGACGGGTTGACACTCTAATTCCCCTCTGTACCTGTGATTTGCTGTGTTTGCTTTTCTCTCAATCCATCTTTGCCTCTCGGTTGCATTATGTCTCTCTCACCTGTCTGTAAATGTGATTCTCCCACACTCCCTTATCTCTGTGCAAATATAATTTCCAAGCAGCATACCTTTGTTCACATGTGAATTCTGTTTCTGTCACTGTGTGTGTATGTGTTAATCACTCTCTGTGTCCCTGTGTGTATCAGTGATCCTCTCTCTTTGTCCCTGTGCACATCTGTGATATCCTTCCCTCTCTCGTTCACGTGTACAGAGCCTTTCAAAGCAAAGCTAACTTAGTGAACCACTCAAATATCATGGTAAACATGTTCTCTGTCCACCTCTGTGCAATTTACGGGCAGTGTGTGCTATCTACACAACACAGGGAAGGAGCATTTCCCTCCTGTGATGGCACCCTACACACATCCGATCAGTAACCTGCAAGGACCAGGATATGAGACACATTACAACATCACCACCTGAAAGTTCATCTCCGAGTCACACACCATCCTGACCTGGAATCCATATTGTCGTTTCTTCACTGTCACTGAGCCAAATCCAGTAACTCCCTCCTGAACTGCAAGGCCAGCATGAGTGAGCCATCACATATTGCCCTTGAGAATGTGATGGTGAGCTGCTTTTTGACATTGCTGCTGTCCATTGGGTGGTGGGGAGGAAGTGTCTGGATTTGACTTAGTGACAGCAATGGAACAGTGATAGCGTTCCAAGTCAGCATGGTGTGTGTATTGGAGGTGATGTTGCTGCTGGTGATGTTCTCAGTTTCTGCTCTGTCTCGGAATAGTTTTTACTGGTTAGGAAGGTGCTGTTGAAGGAGTCTTGGTGAATTCCTGCAGTGGATCTTGTTAGTGGGACAGACTGCAATCCCTGTACAATGGTGATGGACGAGGTTAATGTTTATAGTCTGGGATGGGGTGACTCCAATTCCCCTCAATACCTGTGGTTTGCTGTGTTTGCTTTTCTCTCAATCCATCTTTACCTCTCGGTTGCATTCTGTCTCTCTCACCTGTCTGGACCTGTGATTCTCCCACACTCCCTTATCTCTGTGCAAATATAATTCCCAAGCATCATACCTTTGTTCACATGTGAATTCTGGTTCTGTCACTGTGTGTGCATGTGTTAATCTCTCTCTGTGTCACGTGTGTATCTGTGACCCTCTCTCTCTGTCCCTGTGCACATCTGTGATATCCTTCCCTCTCTCTTTCACCTGTATAGTGCCTTTAAAAGCAAAGCAAACGTAGTGAACCACTCAGATATCATGGTAAACATGCTCGCTGTCCACCTCTGTGCAATTTTCTGGCATTGTGTACTATCTACACAACACAGGGAAGGAGCATTTTCCCTCCTGTGATGGCTCCTTACACACCTCCGATCAGTAACCTGCAAGGACCAGGATATGAGACACATGACAACATCACCACCTGAAAGTTCATCTCCGAGTCACACACCATCCTGACCTGGAATCCATATTGTCGTTCCTTCACTGTCGCTGAGTCATATCCAGTAAGTCCCTCCTGAATTGCAAGGCCAGCAGGAATGAGCCATCACATATTGCCCTTGAGAATGTGATGGTGAGCTGCTTTTTGACATTGCTGCTGTCCATTTGGTGTTGGGGAGGAAGTGTCTGGATTTGACTGAGTGACAGCAATGGAACAGTGATAGCGTTCCAAGTCAGCATGGTGTGTGTATTGGAGGTGATGTTGCTGCTGGTGATGTTCTCAGTTTCTGCTCTGTCTAGGAATAGTGTTTACTGGTTAGGAAGGTGCTGTTGAAGGAGTCTTGGTGAGTTCGTGCAGTGGATCTTGTTAGTGGGACAGACTGCAGTCCCTGTACAATGGTGATGGACGAGGTTAATGTTTATTAGATGTGATGGGTTGACACTCTAATTCCCCTCTGTACCTGTGGTTTGCTGTGTTTGCTTTTCTCTCAATCCATCTTTGCCCCTCGGTTGCATTCTGTCTCTCTCACCTGTCTGTACCTGTGATTCTCCCACACTCCCTTA
The DNA here is from genome assembly GCF_964213995.1 of Mustelus asterias. Classification (NCBI taxonomy): domain Eukaryota; kingdom Metazoa; phylum Chordata; class Chondrichthyes; order Carcharhiniformes; family Triakidae; genus Mustelus; species Mustelus asterias. The sequence goes on from NW_027590949.1 coordinate 36,692, forward strand.
TCTCTGTGCAAATATAATTCTCAAGCATCATACCTATGTTCACATGTGAATTCTGTTTCTGTCACTGTGTGTGTGTGTTAATCTCTCTGTGTCCCTGTGTGTATCTGTGATCCTCTATCTGTGTCCCTGTGCACATCTGTGATATCTTTCCCTCTCTTTCACGTGTACAGTGCCTTTAAAACCAAAGCTAACTTAGTGAACCACTCAGATATCATGGTAAACATGCTCTCTGTCCACCTCTGTGCAATTTACTGGCAGTGTGTGCTATCTACACAACACAGGGAAGGAGCATTTTCCCTCCTGTGATGGCTCCTTACACAACTCCGATCAGTAACCTGCAAGGACCAGGATATGAGACACATTACAACATCACCACCTGAACGTTTATCTCCGAGTCACACACCATCCTGACCTGGAATCCATATTGTCGTTCCGTCACTGTCGCTGAGTCAAATCCAGTAACACCCTCCTGAAGTGCAAGGCCAGCAGGAATAAGCCATCACATATTGCCCTTGAGAATGTGATGGTGAGCTGCTTTTTGACATTGCTGCTGTCAATTGGGTGTTGGGGAGGAAGTGTCTGGATTTGACTCAGTGACAGCAATGGAACAGTGATAGCGTTCCAAGTCAGCATGGTGTGTGTATTGGTGGTGATGCTGCTGGTGCTGTTCTCATTTTCTGCTCTTTCTAGGAATAGTGTTTACTGGTTAGGAAGGTGCTGTTGAAGGAGTCTTGGTGAGTTCGTGCAGTGGATCCTGTTAGTGGGACAGACTGCAGTCCCTGTACAATGGTGATGGAGGAGGTTAATGTTTATTAGATGTGATGGGTTGACACTCTAATTCCCCTCTGTACCTGTGGTTTGCTGTGTTTGCTTTTCTCTCAATCCATCTTTGCCTCTCGGTTGCATTCTGTCTCTCTCACATGTCTGTACCTGTGATTCTCCCACAATCCCTTATCTCTGTGCAAATATAATTCCCAAGCATCATACCTTTGTTCACATGTGAATTCTGTTTCTGTCACTGTGTGTGTATGTGTTAATCTCTCTCTGTGTCCCTGTGTGTATCAGTGATCCTCTCTCTTTGTCCCTGTGCACATCTGTGATATCCTTCCCTCTCTCGTTCACGTGTACAGAGCCTTTAAAAGCAAAGCTCACGTATTGAACCACTCAAATATCATGGTAAACATGCTCTCTGTCCACCTCTGTGCAATTTACTGGCAGTGTGTGCTATCTACACAACACAGGGAAGGAGCATTTCCCTCCTGTGATGGCTCCTTACACACCTCCGATCAGTAACCTGCAAGGACCAGGATATGAGACACATTACAAGATCACCACCTGAAAGTTCATCTCCGAATCACACACCATCCTGACCTGGAATCCATATTGTCGTTTCTTCACTGTCACTGAGCCAAATCCAGTAACTCCCTCCTGAACTGCAAGGCCAGCATGAGTGAGCCATCACATATTGCCCTTGAGAATGTGATGGTGAGCTGCTTTTTGACATTGCTGCTGTCCATTGGGTGGTGGGGAGGAAGTGTCTGGATTTGACTCAGTGACAGCAATGGAACAGTGATAGCGTTCCAAGTCAGCATGGTGTGTGTATTGGAGGTGATGTTGCTGCTGGTGATGTTCTCAGTTTCTGCTCTGTCTAGGAATAGTGTTTACTGGTTAGGAAGGTGCAGTTGAAGGAGTCTTGGTGGGTTCGTGCAGTGGATCTTGTTAGTGGGACAGACTGCAGTCCCTGTACAATGGTGATGGACGAGGTTAATGTTTATTAGATGTGATGGGTTGACACTCTAATTCCCCTCTGTACCTGTGGTTTGCTGTGTTTGCTTTTCTCTCAATCCATCTTTGCCCCTCGGTTGCATTCTGTCTCTCTCACCTGTCTGAAGCTGTGATTCTCCCACACTCCCTTATCTCTGTGCAAATATAATTCTCAAGCATCATACCTATGTTCACATGTGAATTATGTTTCTGTCACTGTGTGTGTGTGTTAATCTCTCTGTGTCCCTGTGTGTATCTGTGATCCTCTATCTGTGTCCCTGTGCACATCTGTGATATCTTTCCCTCTCTTTCACGTGTACAGTGCCTTTAAAAGCAAAGCTAACTTAGTGAACCACTCAGATATCATGGTAAACATGCTCTCTGTCCACCTCTGTGCAATTTACTGGCAGTGTGTGCTATCGACACAACACAGGGAAGGAGCATTTTCCCTCCTGTGATGGCTCCTTACACAACTCCGATCAGTAACCTGCAAGGACCAGGATATGAGACATATTACAACATCACCACCTGAAAGTTCATCTCCGAGTCACACACCATCCTGACCTGGAATCCATATTGTCGTTCCTTCACTGTCGCTGAGTCAAATCCAATAACTCCCTCTGGAACTGCAAGGCCAGCAGGAATGAGCCATCACATATTGCCCTTGAGCATGTGATGGTGGGCTGCTTTTTGGCATTGCTGCTGTCAATTGGGTGTTGGGGAGGAAGTGTCTGGATTTGACTCAGTGACAGCAATGGAACAGTGATAGCGTTCCAAGTCAGCATGGTGTGTGTATTGGAGGTGATGCTGCTGGTGATGTTCTCAGTTTCTGCTCTGTCTAGGAATAGTGTTTACGGGTTAGGAAGGTGCTGTTGAAGGAGTCTTGGTGAGTTCGTGCAGTGGATCATGTGAGTGTGACAGACTGCAGTCCCTGTACAATGGTGATGGACGAGGTTAATGTTTATTAGATGTGATGGGTTGACACTCTAATTCCCCTCTGTACCTGTGGTTTGCTGTGTTTGCTTTTCTCTCAATCCATCTTTGCCTCTCGGTTGCATTATGTCTCTCTCACCTGTCTGTAAATGTGATTCTCCCACACTCCCTTATCTCTGTGCAAATATAATTCCCAAGCATCATACCTTTGTTCACATGTGAATTCTGTTTCTGTCACTGTGTGTGTATGTGTTAATCTCTCTCTGTGTCCCTGTGTGTATCAGTGATCCTCTCTCTTTGTCCCTGTGCACATCTGTGATATCCTTCCCTCTCTCGTTCACGTGTACAGTGCCTTTAAAAGCAAAGCTAACTTAGTGAACCACTCAAATATCATGGTAAACATGCTCTCTGTCCACCTCTGTGCAATTTACTGGCAGAGTGTGCTATCTGCACAACGCAGGGAAGGAGCATTTTCCTCCTGTGATGGCTCCTTACACAACTCCGATCAGTAACCTGCAAGGACCAGGATATGAGACACATTACAACATCACCACCTGAAAGTTCATCTCCGAATCACACACCATCCTGACCTGGAATCCATATTGTCGTTTCTTCACTGTCACTGAGCCAAATCCAGTAACTCCCTCCTGAACTGCAAGGCCAGCATGAGTGAGCCATCACATATTGCCCTTGAGAATGTGATGGTGAGCTGCTTTTTGACATTGCTGCTGTCCATTGGGTGGTGGGGAAGAAGTGTCTGGATTTGACACAGTGACAGCAATGGAACAGTGATAGCGTTCCAAGTCAGCATGGTGTGTGTATTGGAGGTGATGTTGCTGCTGGTGATGTTCTCAGTTTCTGCTCTGTCTATGAATAGTGTTTACTGGTTAGGAAGGTGCTGTTGAAGGAGTCTTGGTGAATTCCTGCAGTGGATCTTGTGAGTGGGACAGACTGCAGTCCCTGTACAATGGTGATGGACGAGGTTAATGTTTATAGTCTGGGATGGGGTGACTCCAATTCCCCTCAATACCTGTAGTTTGCTGTGTTTGCTTTTCTCTCAATCCATCTTTGCCTCTCGGTTGCATTCTGTCTCTCTCACCTGTCTGTACCTGTGATTCTCCCACACTCCCTTATCTCTGTGCAAATATAATTCCCAAGCATCATACCTTTGTTCACATGTGAATTCTGGTTCTGTCACAGTGTGTGTATGTGTTAATCTCTCTCTGTGTCACGTGTGTATCTGTGACCCTCTCTCTGTGTCCCTGTGCACATCTGTGATCTCTTTCCCTCTCTCTTTCACCTGTATAGTGCCTTTAAAAGCAAAGCAAACGTAGTGAACCACTCAGATATCATGGTAAACATGCTCGCTGTCCACCTCTGTGCAATTTTCTGGCATTGTGTACTATCTACACAACACAGGGAAGGAGCATTTCCCTCCTGTGATGGCTCCTTACACACCTCCGATCAGTAACCTGCAAGGACCAGGATATGAGACACATTACAAGATCACCACCTGAAAGTTCATCTCCGAATCACACACCATCCTGACCTGGAATCCATATTGTCGTTTCTTCACTGTCACTGAGCCAAATCCAGTAACTCCCTCCTGAACTGCAAGGCCAGCATGAGTGAGCCATCACATATTGCCCTTGAGAATGTGATGGTGAGCTGCTTTTTGACATTGCTGCTGTCCATTGGGTGGTGGGGAGGAAGTGTCTGGATTTGACTCAGTGACAGCAATGGAACAGTGATAGCGTTCCAAGTCAGCATGGTGTGTGTATTGGAGGTGATGCTGCTGGTGATGTTCTCAGTTTCTGCTCTGTCTAGGAATAGTGTTTACTGGTTAGGAAGGTGCAGTTGAAGGAGTCTTGGTGGGTTCGTGCAGTGGATCTTGTTAGTGGGACAGACTGCAGTCCCTGTACAATGGTGATGGACGAGGTTAATGTTTATTAGATGTGATGGGTTGACACTCTAATTCCCCTCTGTACCTGTGGTTTGCTGTGTTTGCTTTTCTCTCAATCCATCTTTGCCTCTCGGTTGCATTATGTCTCTCTCACCTGTCTGTAAATGTGATTCTCCCACACTCCCTTATCTCTGTGCAAATATAATTTCCAAGCAGCATACCTTTGTTCACATGTGAATTCTGTTTCTGTCACTGTGTGTGTATGTGTTAATCACTCTCTGTGTCCCTGTGTGTATCAGTGATCCTCTCTCTTTGTCCCTGTGCACATCTGTGATATCCTTCCCTCTCTTGTTCACGTGTACAGAGCCTTTCAAAGCAAAGCTAACTTAGTGAACCACTCAAATATCATGGTAAACATGTTCTCTGTCCACCTCTGTGCAATTTACGGGCAGTGTGTGCTATCTACACAACACAGGGAAGGAGCATTTCCCTCCTGTGATGGCACCTTACACACATCCGATCAGTAACCTGCAAGGACCAGGATATGAGACACATTACAACATCACCACCTGAAAGTTCATCTCCGAGTCACACACCATCCTGACCTGGAATCCATATTGTCGTTTCTTCACTGTCACTGAGCCAAATCCAGTAACTCCCTCCTGAACTGCAAGGCCAGCATGAGTGAGCCATCACATATTGCCCTTGAGAATGTGATGGTGAGCTGCTTTTTGACATTGCTGCTGTCCATTGGGTGGTGGGGAGGAAGTGTCTGGATTTGACTCAGTGACAGCAATGGAACAGTGATAGCGTTCCAAGTCAGCATGGTGTGTGTATTGGAGGTGATGCTGCTGGTGATGTTCTCAGTTTCTGCTCTGTCTCGGAATAGTCTTTACTGGTTAGGAAGGTGCTGTTGAAGGAGTCTTGGTGAATTCCTGCAGTGGATCTTGTTAGTGGGACAGACTGCAGTCCCTGTACAATGGTGATGGAGGAGGTTAATGTTTATGGTCTGGGATGGGGTGACTCCAATTCCCCTCAATAACTGTGGTTTGCTGTGTTTGCTTTTCTCTCAATCCATCTTTACCTCTCGGTTGCATTCTGTCTCTCTCACCTGTCTGGACCTGTGATTCTCCCACACTCCCTTATCTCTGTGCAAATATAATTCCCAAGCATCATACCTTTGTTCACATGTGAATTCTGGTTCTGTCACTGTGTGTGCATGTGTTAATCTCTCTCTGTGTCACGTGTGTATCTGTGACCCTCTCTCTCTGTCCCTGTGCACATCTGTGATATCCTTCCCTCTCTCTTTCACCTGTATAGTGCCTTTAAAAGCAAAGCAAACGTAGTGAACCACTCAGATATCATGGTAAACATGCTCGCTGTCCACCTCTGTGCAATTTTCTGGCATTGTGTACTATCTACACAACACAGGGAAGGAGCATTTTCCCTCCTGTGATGGCTCCTTACACACCTCCGATCAGTAACCTGCAAGGACCAGGATATGAGACACATGACAACATCACCACCTGAAAGTTCATCTCCGAGTCACACACCATCCTGACCTGGAATCCATATTGTCGTTCCTTCACTGTCGCTGAGTCATATCCAGTAAGTCCCTCCTGAATTGCAAGGCCAGCAGGAATGAGCCATCACATATTGCCCTTGAGAATGTGATGGTGAGCTGCTTTTTGACATTGCTGCTGTCCATTTGGTGTTGGGGAGGAAGTGTCTGGATTTGACTGAGTGACAGCAATGGAACAGTGATAGCGTTCCAAGTCAGCATGGTGTGTGTATTGGAGGTGATGTTGCTGCTGGTGATGTTCTCAGTTTCTGCTCTGTCTAGGAATAGTGTTTACTGGTTAGGAAGGTGCTGTTGAAGGAGTCTTGGTGAGTTCGTGCAGTGGATCTTGTTAGTGGGACAGACTGCAGTCCCTGTACAATGGTGATGGACGAGGTTAATGTTTATTAGATGTGATGGGTTGACACTCTAATTCCCCTCTGTACCTGTGGTTTGCTGTGTTTGCTTTTCTCTCAATCCATCTTTGCCCCTCGGTTGCATTCTGTCTCTCTCACCTGTCTGTACCTGTGATTCTCCCACACTCCCTTATCTCTGTGCAAATATAATTCTCAAGCATCATACCTATGTTCACATGTGAATTCTGTTTCTGTCACTGTGTGTGTGTGTTAATCTCTCTGTGTCCCTGTGTGTATCTGTGATCCTCTATCTGTGTCCCTGTGCACATCTGTGATATCTTTCCCTCTCTTTCACGTGTACAGTGCCTTTAAAACCAAAGCTAACTTAGTGAACCACTCAGATATCATGGTAAACATGCTCTCTGTCCACCTCTGTGCAATTTACTGGCAGTGTGTGCTATCTACACAACACAGGGAAGGAGCATTTTCCCTCCTGTGATGGCTCCTTACACAACTCCGATCAGTAACCTGCAAGGACCAGGATATGAGACACATTACAACATCACCACCTGAACGTTTATCTCCGAGTCACACACCATCCTGACCTGGAATCCATATTGTCGTTCCGTCACTGTCGCTGAGTCAAATCCAGTAACACCCTCCTGAAGTGCAAGGCCAGCAGGAATAAGCCATCACATATTGCCCTTGAGAATGTGATGGTGAGCTGCTTTTTGACATTGCTGCTGTCAATTGGGTGTTGGGGAGGAAGTGTCTGGATTTGACTCAGTGACAGCAATGGAACAGTGATAGCGTTCCAAGTCAGCATGGTGTGTGTATTGGTGGTGATGCTGCTGGTGCTGTTCTCATTTTCTGCTCTTTCTAGGAATAGTGTTTACTGGTTAGGAAGGTGCTGTTGAAGGAGTCTTGGTGAGTTCGTGCAGTGGATCCTGTTAGTGGGACAGACTGCAGTCCCTGTACAATGGTGATGGAGGAGGTTAATGTTTATTAGATGTGATGGGTTGACACTCTAATTCCCCTCTGTACCTGTGGTTTGCTGTGTTTGCTTTTCTCTCAATCCATCTTTGCCTCTCGGTTGCATTCTGTCTCTCTCACATGTCTGTACCTGTGATTCTCCCACAATCCCTTATCTCTGTGCAAATATAATTCCCAAGCATCATACCTTTGTTCACATGTGAATTCTGTTTCTGTCACTGTGTGTGTATGTGTTAATCTCTCTCTGTGTCCCTGTGTGTATCAGTGATCCTCTCTCTTTGTCCCTGTGCACATCTGTGATATCCTTCCCTCTCTCGTTCACGTGTACAGAGCCTTTAAAAGCAAAGCTCACGTATTGAACCACTCAAATATCATGGTAAACATGCTCTCTGTCCACCTCTGTGCAATTTACTGGCAGTGTGTGCTATCTACACAACACAGGGAAGGAGCATTTCCCTCCTGTGATGGCTCCTTACACACCTCCGATCAGTAACCTGCAAGGACCAGGATATGAGACACATTACAAGATCACCACCTGAAAGTTCATCTCCGAATCACACACCATCCTGACCTGGAATCCATATTGTCGTTTCTTCACTGTCACTGAGCCAAATCCAGTAACTCCCTCCTGAACTGCAAGGCCAGCATCAGTGAGCCATCACATATTGCCCTTGAGAATGTGATGGTGAGCTGCTTTTTGACATTGCTGCTGTCCATTGGGTGGTGGGGAGGAAGTGTCTGGATTTGACTCAGTGACAGCAATGGAACAGTGATAGCGTTCCAAGTCAGCATGGTGTGTGTATTGGAGGTGATGTTGCTGCTGGTGATGTTCTCAGTTTCTGCTCTGTCTAGGAATAGTGTTTACTGGTTAGGAAGGTGCAGTTGAAGGAGTCTTGGTGGGTTCGTGCAGTGGATCTTGTTAGTGGGACAGACTGCAGTCCCTGTACAATGGTGATGGACGAGGTTAATGTTTATTAGATGTGATGGTTTGACACTCTAATTCCCCTCTGTACCTGTGGTTTGCTGTGTTTGCTTTTCTCTCAATCCATCTTTGCCCCTCGGTTGCATTCTGTCTCTCTCACCTGTCTGAAGCTGTGATTCTCCCACACTCCCTTATCTCTGTGCAAATATAATTCTCAAGCATCATACCTATGTTCACATGTGAATTCTGTTTCTGTCACTGTGTGTGTGTGTTAATCTCTCTGTGTCCCTGTGTGTATCTGTGATCCTCTATCTGTGTCCCTGTGCACATCTGTGATATCTTTCCCTCTCTTTCACGTGTACAGTGCCTTTAAAAGCAAAGCTAACTTAGTGAACCACTCAGATATCATGGTAAACATGCTCTCTGTCCACCTCTGTGCAATTTACTGGCAGTGTGTGCTATCGACACAACACAGGGAAGGAGCATTTTCCCTCCTGTGATGGCTCCTTACACAACTCCGATCAGTAACCTGCAAGGACCAGGATATGAGACATATTACAACATCACCACCTGAAAGTTCATCTCCGAGTCACACACCATCCTGACCTGGAATCCATATTGTCGTTCCTTCACTGTCGCTGAGTCAAATCCAATAACTCCCTCTGGAACTGCAAGGCCAGCAGGAATGAGCCATCACATATTGCCCTTGAGCATGTGATGGTGGGCTGCTTTTTGGCATTGCTGCTGTCAATTGGGTGTTGGGGAGGAAGTGTCTGGATTTGACTCAGTGACAGCAATGGAACAGTGATAGCGTTCCAAGTCAGCATGGTGTGTGTATTGGAGGTGATGCTGCTGGTGATGTTCTCAGTTTCTGCTCTGTCTAGGAATAGTGTTTACGGGTTAGGAAGGTGCTGTTGAAGGAGTCTTGGTGAGTTCGTGCAGTGGATCATGTGAGTGTGACAGACTGCAGTCCCTGTACAATGGTGATGGAGGAGGTTAATGTTTATTAGATGTGATGGGTTGACACTCTAATTCCCCTCTGTACCTGTGGTTTGCTGTGTTTGCTTTTCTCTCAATCCATCTTTGCCTCTCGGTTGCATTATGTCTCTCTCACCTGTCTGTAAATGTGATTCTCCCACACTCCCTTATCTCTGTGCAAATATAATTCCCAAGCATCATACCTTTGTTCACATGTGAATTCTGTTTCTGTCACTGTGTGTGTATGTGTTAATCTCTCTCTGTGTCCCTGTGTGTATCAGTGATCCTCTCTCTTTGTCCCTGTGCACATCTGTGATATCCTTCCCTCTCTCGTTCACGTGTACAGTGCCTTTAAAAGCAAAGCTAACTTAGTGAACCACTCAAATATCATGGTAAACATGCTCTCTGTCCACCTCTGTGCAATTTACTGGCAGAGTGTGCTATCTGCACAACGCAGGGAAGGAGCATTTTCCTCCTGTGATGGCTCCTTACACAACTCCGATCAGTAACCTGCAAGGACCAGGATATGAGACACATTACAACATCACCACCTGAAAGTTCATCTCCGAATCACACACCATCCTGACCTGGAATCCATATTGTCGTTTCTTCACTGTCACTGAGCCAAATCCAGTAACTCCCTCCTGAACTGCAAGGCCAGCATGAGTGAGCCATCACATATTGCCCTTGAGAATGTGATGGTGAGCTGCTTTTTGACATTGCTGCTGTCCATTGGGTGGTGGGGAAGAAGTGTCTGGATTTGACACAGTGACAGCAATGGAACAGTGATAGCGTTCCAAGTCAGCATGGTGTGTGTATTGGAGGTGATGTTGCTGCTGGTGATGTTCTCAGTTTCTGCTCTGTCTATGAATAGTGTTTACTGGTTAGGAAGGTGCTGTTGAAGGAGTCTTGGTGAATTCCTGCAGTGGATCTTGTTAGTGGGACAGACTGCAGTCCCTGTACAATGGTGATGGACGAGGTTAATGTTTATAGTCTGGGATGGGGTGACTCCAATTCCCCTCAATAACTGTGGTTTGCTGTGTTTGCTTTTCTCTCAATCCATCTTTGCCTCTCGGTTGCATTCTGTCTCTCTCACCTGTCTGTACCTGTGATTCTCCCACACTCCCTTATCTCTGTGCAAATATAATTCCCAAGCATCATACCTTTGTTCACATGTGAATTCTGGTTCTGTCACAGTGTGTGTATGTGTTAATCTCTCTCTGTGTCACGTGTGTATCTGTGACCCTCTCTCTGTGTCCCTGTGCACATCTGTGATCTCTTTCCCTCTCTCTTTCACCTGTATAGTGCCTTTAAAAGCAAAGCAAACGTAGTGAACCACTCAGATATCATGGTAAACATGCTCGCTGTCCACCTCTGTGCTATTTTCTGGCATTGTGTACTATCTACACAACACAGGGAAGGAGCATTTTCCCTCCTGTGATGGCTCCTTACACACCTCCGATCAGTAACCTGCAAGGACCAGGATATGAGACACATTACAACATCACCACCTGAAAGTTCATCTCCGAGTCACACACCATCCTGACGTGGAATCCATATTGTCGTTCCTTCACTGTCGCTGAGTCAAATCCAGTAACTCCCTCCTGAAGTGCAAGGCTAGCAGGAATGAGCCATCACATATTGCCCTTGAGAATGCGATGGTGAGCTGCTTTTTGACATTGCTGCTGTCCATTGGGTGGTGGGGAGGAAGTGTCTGGATTTGACTCAGTGACAGCAATGGAACAGTGATAGCGTTCCAAGTCAGCATGGTGTGTGTATTGGAGGTGATGTTGCTGCTGGTGATGTTCTCAGTTTCTGCTCTGTCTAGGAATAGTGTTTACTGGTTAGGAAGGTGCTGTTGAAGGAGTCTTGGTGAATTCCTGCAGTGGATCTTGTTAGTGGGACAGACTGCAGTCCCTGTACAATGGTGATGGAGGAGGTTAATGTTTATTAGATGTGATGGGTTGACACTCTAATTCCCCTCTGTACCAGTGGTTTGCTGTGTTTGCTTTTCTCTCAATCCATCTTTGCCCCTCGGTTGCATTCTGTCTCTCTCACCTCTCTGAAGCTGTGATTCTCCCACACTCCCTTATCTCTGTGCAAATATAATTCTCAAGCATCATACCTTTGTTCACATGTGAATTCTGTTTCTGTCACTTTGTGTGTATGTGTTAATCACTCTCTGCGTCCCTGTGTGTATCAGTGATCCTCTCTCTTTGTCCCTGTGCACATCTGTGATATCCTTCCCTCTCTCTTTCACGTGTACAGAGCCTTTTAAAGCGAAGCTAACTTAGTGAACCACTCAAATATCATGGTAAACATGCTCTCTGTCCACCTCTGTGCAATTTACTGGCAGTGTGTGCTATCTACACAACACAGGGAAGGAGGATTTCCCTCCTGTGATGGCTCCTTACACACCTCCGATCAGTAACCTGCAAGGACCAGGATATGAGACATATTACAACATCACCACCTGAAAGTTCATCTCTGAGTCACACACCATCCTGACCTGGAATCCATATTGTCGTTTCTTCACTGTCACTGACTCAAACACAGAAACTCCCTCCTGAACTGCAAGGCCAGCAGGAGTGAGCCATCACATATTGCCCTTGAGAATGTGATGGTGAGCTGCTTTTTGACATTGCTGCTGTCCATTGGGTGGTGGGGAGGAAGTGTCTGGATTTGACTCAGTGACAGCAATGGAACAGTGATAGCGTTCCAAGTCAGCATGGTGTGTGTATTGGAGGTGATGCTGCTGGTGATGTTCTCAGTTTCTGCTCTGTCTCGGAATAGTCTTTACTGGTTAGGAAGGTGCTGTTGAAGGAGTCTTGGTGAATTCCTGCAGTGGATCTTGTTAGTGGGACAGACTGCAGTCCCTGTACAATGGTGATGGAGGAGGTTAATGTTTATGGTCTGGGATGGGGTGACTCCAATTCCCCTCAATAACTGTGGTTTGCTGTGTTTGCTTTTCTCTCAATCCATCTTTACCTCTCGGTTGCATTCTGTCTCTCTCACCTGTCTGTACCTGTGATTCTCCCACACTCCCTTATCTCTGTGCAAATATAATTCCCAAGCAGCATACCTTTGTTCGCATGTGAATTATGTTTCTGTCACTGTGTGTGTATGTGTTAATGTCTCTCTGTGTCACGTGTGTATCTGTGACCCTCTCTCTGTGTCCCTGTGCACATCAGTGATCTCTTTCTCTCTCTCTTTCACCTGTATAGTGCCTTTAAAAGCAAAGCAAACGTAGTGAATCACTCAGATATCATGGTAAACATGCTCGCTGTCCACCCCTGTGCAATTTTCTGGCATTGTGTACTATCTACACAACACAGGGAAGGAGCATTTCCCTCCTGTGATGGCTCCTTACACAACTCCGATCAGTAACCTGCAAGGACCAGGATATGAGACATATTACAACATCATCACCTGAAAGTTCATCTGCGAGTCACACACCATCCTGACCTGGAATCCATATTGTCGTTTCTTCACTGTCCCTGAGCCAAATCCAGTAACTCCCTCCTGAACTGCAAGGCCAGCAGGAGTGAGCCATCACATATTGCCCTTGAGAATGTGATGGTGAGCTGCTTTTTGACATTGCTGCTGTCCATTGGGTGGTGGGGAGGAAGTGTCTGGATTTGACTCAGTGACAGCAATGGAACAGTGATAGCGTTCCAAGTCAGCATGGTGTGTGTATTGGAGGTGATGCTGCTGGTGATGTTCTCAGTTTCTGCTCTGTCTAGGAATAGTGTTTACTGATTAGGAAGGTGCTGTTGAAGGAGTCTTGGTGAATTCCTGCAGTGGATCCTGTTAGTGGGACAGACTGCAGCCCCTGTACAATGGTCATGGAGGAGGTTCATGTTTATGGTCTGGGATGGGGTGACTCCAATTCCCCTCAATACCTGTGGTTACCCGTTATTGCTTTTCTCTCAATCCATCTTGGATTCCACCTCGGTAACATTCTGTCTCTCTCCCCAGTCTGTATCTGTGAATCTCCCGCACTCCCATAATCGCCGAGCAAATAGATTTCCCATGCACCATACCACTTTTCACATGCAATTCCTATGTGTTTGTGTTATTCCCTCTTTGTGTGCCAGTGTGTATCTGTGATTCTCTCTGTGTCCCCGTGTGTATCTGTGATTCTCTCTGTGTCCCTGTGTGTATCTGTGATTCTCTCTGTGTCCCTGTGTGTATCTGTGATTCTCTCTCTCTGGCCCTGCGGTTATCTGTGATTCTCTTTGAGTCCCTGTGTAGGTCTATTTCATTGTCTTTTGTGTATATGTGAATATGTTCACATGTCTGTTGTGGTGTCTGTCGATGCAAATCTTTCACAATCTCCATGTGATTCTATTTCACAATCGCTTTGTTTACCTTGGATTCTCTCTGTGTCTCTGTGTGTATCTCTGATTCTTTCTCTGTGTTCCTGTGTGTATCTGTGATTCTCTCGATGACCCTGTGTGCATCAATGATTTTCTCGCTGTGTCCGTATGTGTATCTCTGATTCTTTCTCAGTATCCCTGTGTGTAAATGTCATTCTCTCTGTCTCCCTTTGTGCATCTGTGAATCTTTCTGTGTTCCTGTGTGTATCTGTGATTCTCTCTGTGTGTCCCTGTCTGTATCTATGATTCTCTCTCTGTGTCCCGGTGTGTATCTGTGATTTTCTCTCTCTGTGTCACTGTGTGTATCTGTGATTTTCTCTGCGTTCCTGTGTGTATCTATGATGCTCTCACTGTATCCCTGTGTGTATCTGTGATTCTCACTGTGTCCCTGTGTGTATCTGTGATTCTCACTGTGTCCCTGTGTGTATCTGTGATTCTCTCTCTGTGTGTGCCCCGGTGTGTATCTGTGATTTTCTCTCTCTGTGTCACTGTGTGTATCTGTGATTTTCTCTGTGTTCCTGTGTGTATCTGTGATTCTCTCTCTGTGTCCCAGTGTGTATCTGTGATTCTCTCTCTGTGTCCCTGTGTGTATCTGTGATTCTCTCTCTGTGTCCCTGGGTGTATCTGTGATTCTCTCTCTCTGTGTCCCTGTGTGTATGTGTGATTCTCTCTCTGTGTGTGCCCCGGTGTGTATCTGTGATTTTCTCTCTCTGTGTCACTGTGTGTATCTGTGATTTTCTCTGTGTCCCTGTGTGTATCTGTGATTCTCTCTGTGTCCCTGTGTGTATCTGTGATTCTCACTGTGTCCCTGTGTGTTTCTGTGATTTTCTCTGTGTTCCTGTGTGTATCTGTGTTTGTCTTTCCCTTTCTGTCCCTGAACAGTGTGTTTAACAGCAAAGATAACTGAATGAATGAATCGGATATCTCCGTAAACATTCCCTCTGTCCAGCAATTTTCCAGCAGTGTGTTCTATCTACAAACTGCAGGGAAGAAGCATTTCCCTCCTGTGACGGCTCCTTACACACCTCCAATCTGTAACTTGGAAGGTCAAGGATGTGAAAAACATTACAACGTCACCACCTGAAACTTCATCTCCGAATCACACACCATCCTTACTTGCAATCTATATTGTCGTTCCTTCACTGCCGCAGAGTCAAATCCAGTAACTCCCTCCTGAACTGCAAGGCCAGCAGGAATAAGCCATCACATGTTGCCCTTGAGAATGTGATGGTGAGCTGCTTTTTGACATTGCTGCTGTTCATTGGGTGGTGGGGAGGAAGTGTCTGGATTTGACTCAGTGACAGCAATGGAACAGTGATAGCGTTCCAAGTCAGCATGGTGTGTGTATTGGAGGTGATGTTGCTGCTGGTGATGTTCTCAGTTTCTGCTCTGTCTAGGAATAGTGTTTACTGGTTAGGAAGGTGCTGTTGAAGGAGTCTTGGTGAATTCCTGCAGTGGATCTTGTGAGTGGGACAGACTGCAGTCCCTGTACAATGGTGATGGAGGAGGTTAATGTTTATGGTCTGGGATGGGGTGACTCCAATTCCCCTCAATACCTGTGGTTACCCGTTATCGCTTTTCTCTCAATCCATCTTGGATTGCACCTCGGTAACATTCTGTCTCTCTCCCCAGTCTGTATCTGTGAATCTCCCGCATTCCCACAATCGCCGAGCAAATAGATTTCCCATGCACCATACCATTTTTCACATGCGATTCCTATGTGTATGTGTTATTCCCTCTTTGTGTCCCTGTGTATATCTGTGATTCTCTCTCTGTGGCCCTGTGTGTATCTTTGATTCTCTCTCTGTGTCCCTGTGTATATCTGTGATTCTCTCTCTCTGGCCCTGCGGTTATCTGTGATTCTCTTTGAGTCCCTGTGTAGGTCTATTTCATTGTCTTTTGTGTATATGTGAATATGTTCACATGTCTGTTGTGGTGTCTGTCGATGCAAATCTTTCACAATCTCCCTGTGATTCTATTTCACAATCGCTTTGTTTACCTTGGATTCTCTCTGTGTCTCTGTGCGCATCTCTTATTCTTTCTCTCTCTTCCTGTGTGTATCTGTGATTCTCTCGATGACCCTGGGTGCATCAATGATTTTCTCGCTGTGTCCCCTTGTGTATCTCTGATTCTTTCTCAGTGTCCCTGTGTGTATATGTAATTCTCTCTCTCTGTCTCCCTGTGTGTATCTGTGACTCTTTATGTGTTCCTGTGTGTATCTGTGATTCTCTCTCTGTTTCCCTTGTGTATCTATGATTCTTTCCCTGTGTCCCAGTGTGTATCTGTGATTTTCTCTCTCTGTGTCCCTGTGTGTATCTGTGATTCTCTCTCTGTGTGTGCCCCGGTGTGTATCTGTGATTTTCTCTCTCTGTGTCACTGTGTGTATCTGGGATTTTCTCTGCGTTCCTGTGTGTATCTATGATGCTCTCTCTGTGTCCCTGTGTGTATCTGTGATTCTCTCTGTGTCCCTCTGTGTTTCTGTGATCTTCTCTGTGTTCCTGTGTGCATCTGTGTTTGTCTTTCCCTTTCTGTCCCTGAACAGTGTCTTTGAAAGCAAAGATAACTGAATGAATGAATCCGGTAACGCCTTAAACATTTCCTCTGTCCACCTCTGTGCAATTTTCCAGCAGTGTGTACAGTCTGCAAACTGCAGGGAAGAAGTAATTCCCTCCTGTGACGGCTCCTTACACACCTCCAATCAGTAACCTGGAAGGACAAGGATGTGAGAAACATTACAACGTCACCACCTGAAAGTTCATCTCCGAATCACACACCATCCTGACTTGCAATCTATATTGTCGTACCTTCACTGTCGCTGAGTCAAATCCAGTAACTCCCTCCTGAACTGCAAGGCCACCAGGAATAAGCCATCACATGTTGCCCTTGAGAATGTGATGGTGAGCTGCTTTTTGACATTGCTGCTTTCCATTGGGTGTTGAGGAGGAAGTGTCTGGATTTGACTCAGTGACAGCAATGGAAAAGTGATAGCGTTCCAAGTCAGCATGGTGTGTGTATTGGAGGTGATGTTGCTGCTGGTGATGTTCTCAGTTTCTGCTCTGTCTCGGAATAGTGTTTACTGGTTAGGAAGTTGCTGTTGAAGGAGTCTTGTTCAATTCCTGCAGTGGATCTTGTTAGTGGGACAGACTGCAGTCCCTGTACAATGGTGATGGACGAGGTTAATGTTTATAGTCTGGGATGGGGTGACTCCAATTCCCCTCAATACCTGTGGTTTGCTGTGTTTGCTTTTCTCTCAATCCATCTTTGCCTCTCGGTTGCATTCTGTCTCTCTCACCTGTCTGGACCTGTGATTCTCCCACACTCCCTTATCTCTGTGCAAATATAATTCCCAAGCAGCATACCTTTGTTCACATGTGAATTCCGTTTCTGTCACTGTGTGTGTATGTGTTAATCTCTCTCTGTGTCCCTGTGTGTATCTGTGACCCTCTCTCTGTGACCCTGTGCACATCTGTGATATCCTTCCCTCTCTCTTTCACGTGTACAGTGCCTTTAAAAGCAAAGCAAACGTAGTGAACCACTCAGATATCATGGTAAACATGCTCTCTGTCCACCTCTGTGCAATTCTCTGGCAGTGTGTGCTATCTACACAACACAGGGAAGGAGCATTTTCCCTCCTGTGATGGCTCCTTACACAACTCCGATCAGTAACCTGCAAGGACCAGGATATGAGACACATTACAACATCACCACCTGAAAGTTCATCTCCGAGTCACACACCATCCTGACGTGGAATCCATATTGTCGTTCCTTCACTGTCGCTGAGGCAAATCCAATAACTCCCTCCTGAACTGCAAGGCCAGCAGGAATAAGCGATCACATGTTGCCCTTGAGAATGTGATGGTGAGCTGCTTTTTGACATTGCTGCTGTCAATTGGGTGTTGGGGAGGAAGTGTCTGGATTTGACTCAGTGACAGCAATGGAACAGTGATAGCGTTCCAAGTCAGCATGTTGTGTGTATTGGAGGTGATGTTGCTGCTGGTGATGTTCTCAGTTTCTGCTCTGTCTCGGAATAGTGTTTACTGGTTAGGAAGGTGCTGTTGAAGGAGTCTTGTTGAATTCCTTCCGTTGGTCATGTTAGTGGGACAGACTGCAGTCCCTGTACAATGGTGACGGAGGAGGTTAATATTGATTAGATGTGATGGGGTGACACTCTAATTCCCCTCTGTACCTGTGGTTTGCTGTGTTTGCTTTTCTCTCAATCCATCTTTGCCTCTCGGTTGCATTATGTTTCTCTCACCTGTCTTTACCTGTGATTCTCCCACACTCCATTATCTCTGTGCAAATATAATTCCCAAGCATCATACCTTTGTTCTCATGTGAATTCTGTTTCTGTCACTTTGTGTGTCTGTGTTAATCTCTCTGTGTCCCTGTGTGTATCTGTGACTCTTTCTCAGTGTCCCTGTGTATATCTGTGATTCTCTCTGTGTCCCTGTGTGTATCTGTGATTCTCTCTGTGTCCCTGTGTGTATCTGTGATTCTCTCTCTCTGTGGCCCTGCGGTTATCTGTGATTCTCTTTGAGTCCCTGTGTCGGTCTATTTCATTGTCTTTTGTGTACATGTGAACATGTCTGTTGTGGTGTCTGTCGATGCAAATCTTGCACAATCTCCCTGTGATTCTATTTCACAATCGTTTTGTTTACCTTGGATTCTCTCTGTGTCTCTGTGTGTATCTCTGATTCTTTCTCTCTGTTCCTGTGTGTATCTGTGATTCTCTCGATGACCCTGTGTGCACCAATGATTTTCTCGCTGTGTCCCTGTGTGTATCTCTGATTCTTTCTCAGTGTCCCGGTGTGTATCTGTGATTCTCTCTCTGTCTCCCTTGTGTATCTATGATTCTTTCCCTGTGTTCCTGTGTGTATATGTGAATCTCTCACTGTGTCCCTGTATGCATCTGTGACTCTGTGTCCCTGTGTGTATCTGTGATTCTGTCTCTGTGTATCCCTGTGTGTATCTGTGATTCACCCTCTGTCTCCCTGTGTATATCTGTGATAATCTCTCTGTGTGTCCCTGTGTGTTTCTCTGATTCTCTCTCGCTGTGTGCCCCGGTGTGTAGCTGTGATTCTCTCTCTCTCTGTGTCCCTGTGTGTTTCTGTGATTCTCTCTCTCTGTGTGTCCCTGTGTGTTTCTCTGATTCTCTCTCGCTGTGTGCCCCGGTGTGTAGCTGTGATTCTCTCTCTCTCTGTGTCCCTGTGTGTTTCTGTGATTTTCTCTGCGTTCCTGTGTGTATCTGTGATTCTCTCTCTGTGTGTCCCTGTGTGTATCTGTGATTCTCTCTCTGTGTGTCCCTGTGTGTATCTGTGATTCTCTCGCTGTGTCCCTGTGTCCACCTCTGTGTTCCACAGGAGCAGGCTGAGGAGTAAGAAAAAAATGCCAGGCAAGATGTTGGAATGCTCCTCTTGCAGGATGTGGGAGATCAGGGAGACCTCCGGTATCCCTGACGACAGCACCTGCAAAAGATGCATTCAGCTGCAGCTGCTAGCAAAACATGTTAGGGAACTGGAGAAGGAGCTTGATGACCTCCATCCAATTCGGGAGAATAAGAAGTATATAGACAGTAGCTTTTGGGAGATAGTTACACCTAAGCGGCAGAGCACAGGTAATTGGGCTACTGTAAGGAGAAGAAATGGCAGTGTGAAAGGACAGGCAGAGCAGGGTTCCCCTGTGGCCAGACCCCTCCACAACAGGTATACTGAATTGGATACTGTTGTGGGAGATGCTTTACCTGGGACAAGCTGCGACAGCCGGAACTCTGATACTGAGTCTGGTTCTACAGCGCAAAAGGGTGGGATGAAGAAGAGGAGAGCAGTAGTCATAGGGGACTCAATGGTCAGAGGTACAGACCGGAGGTTCTGTGGTCGGGACAGAGACTCCCGCATGGTTTGTTACCTCCCGGGTGCCACGGTCAGGGATGTCTCTGATCGCGTGCACAGCCTTCTAAAGTTGGAAGGTGATCAGCCAGATGTCGTGGTACACATCGGTATCAATGACGTGGGAAGGAAGAGTGAGGAGGTCCTAAAGAGTGAGTACAAAGAGCTTGGAAGGAAGTTAAAAAGCAGGACCCCGAGGGTAGTAATCTCAGGATTGCTACCTGAGCCACATGCCAGTGAGGGCAGGAGTAGGATGCTCGGGCGGATAAACACGTGGCTGAGGAGCTGGTGCAGGGGGCAGGGTTTCCAATTCTTGGATCATTGGGACCTCTTTTGGGGCAGGTGGAACCTGTACAAGAGAGACGGGTTACACTTAAACTACAAGGGGACCAATATACTTGCAGGGAGATTTGCTACTGTTATTGGGGAGCGTTTAAACTAGATTTGCAGGGGGATGGGAACCAGAGTGCCAGAGCAGATACTGGAGCAGGGCTAAAAAGACAGGTTAGTTCAAGCAAAATCACAAATGGAAGAGTAGAGTGTGGTGGAAATAATTGTTTGTGGTGTGTCTGTTTCAATGCCAGGAGTATTGCGGGGAAGGCAGATGAGCTGAAGGCGTGGATAGACACGTGGAAATATGACATTATAGCCATGAGTGAAACTTGGCTACAGGAGGGGCAGGACTGGCAGCTCAATGTTCCAGGGTTCCAATGTTTCAGGCGGGATAGAGGCAGAGGGATAAAAGGTGGGGGGGTGGCATTGTTGGTCAAGTGACACAATCCCCAAGGATCACTCCAAATCGTTACACAATCCCCAAGAATGACGCTAAAAAGTGACACAATCCTCAGGATCACCCTAAATAGTGACACAATCCCAAAGGATCACTCGAAATCGTGACACAATTCACAAGGATCGTTTTAAATAGTGACAGAATCCACAACGATCACTCTAAATAGTGACACAATCCCCATGGATCACTCCAAATAGTGACACAATCCCCAAGGATCACTCTAAATAGTGACACAATCCCCAAGGATCACTCACAATAGTGACACAATCCCCAAGGATGACTGTAAATAGTGTGATCCTTGGGAATTGTGTCACTATTCTGCGTGATCCTTGGGGACTGTTTCAATATTGAGAGTGATCCTTGGGGATTGTGTCACTATTTAGAGTGATCCTTGAGGATTGTGTCACTATTTAGAGTCATCCTTGGGGATTTTGCCATTATTTAGAATGATCCTTGGGGATTGCGTCACTATTTAGAGTGATCCTTGGGGATTGTGTCACTATTTACAGTGATCCTTGGGGATTGTTGCACTATTTAGAATGATCCTTGGTGATTGTGTCACTATTTAGAGTGATCCTTGGGGATTGTGTAACCATTTACAGTGATCCTTGGGGATTGTGTCACTATTCAGAGTGATCCTTGGGGATTGTGTCACTATTTAGAGTGATCCTTTGGGATTGTGTCACTATTTAGAGTGATCCTTGGGGATTGTGTCACTATTTAGAGTGATCCTTTGGGATTGTGTCACTATTTAGAGTGATCCTTTGGGATTGTGTCACTATTTAGAGTGATCCTTGGGGATTGTGTCACTATTCTGCGTGATCATTGGGGATTGTTTCAATATTGAGAGTGATCCTTGGAGAATTTGTCACTAATTTGAGTGGTCCTTGTGAATTGTGTCACAGTTCAAAATGATCCTTGTGGATTGTGTCACTATTTAGAGTGATCCTTGTGGATTGTGTAACGATTGAGAGTGATCCTTGGGGATTGTGTCACTATTTAGAGTGATCCTTGTGGATTGTGTCATTATTTAGAGTGATCCTTGGGGATTGTGTCACTATACAGAGTGATCCTTGTGGATTGTGTCATTATTTAGAGTGTCCTTGGGGATTGTGCCACTATTTTGAGTGATCCTTGTGGATTGTATCACTATTTAGAGTGATCTTTGGGGATTGTGTCTCTATCGAGAGTGATCCTTGGGGATTGTGTCACTATTTAGAGTGATCCTTGGGGATTGTGTCACTATTTACAGTGATCCCTGGGAATTGTGTCAGTATTTAGAGTGATCCTTGGGTATTGTGTCACTATTTAGAGTGATCCTTGGGGATTGTGTCACGATTTAGAGTGATACTTGGGGATTGTGTCACTATTTAGAGTGATCCTTGGGAATTGTGTCACTATTTAGAGTGATCCTTGGGAATTGTGTCACTATTGAGAGTGATCCTTGGGGATTGAGTCACAATTTAGAATAATCCTTGGGAATTGCGTCACCATTTACAGTGATCCTTGGGGATTGTGTCACTATTTAGAGTGATCCTTGGGGATTGTGTCACTATTTAGAGTGATCCTTGGGGATTGTGTCACTATTTAGAGTGATCCTGTGGGATTGTGTAACTATTTAGAGTGATCCTTGGGGATTGTGTCACTATTTAGAGTGATCCTTGGGGTTTGTGTCACTATTTAGAGTGATCCTTGGGGATTGTGTCACTATTTAGAGTAATCCTTGGGGATTGTGTCACTATTTAGAGTGATCCTTGTGGTTTGTGTCACTATTTCGAGTGATCCTCGTGGATTGTGTCACTATTTAGAGTGATCCTTGTGGATTGTGTAACGATTGAGAGTGATCCTTGGGGATTTTGTCACTATTTAGAGTGATCCTTGTGGATTGTGTCATTATTTAGTGTGATCCTTGGGGATTGTGTCACTATTTAGAGTGATCCTTGTGGATTGTGTCATTATTTAGAGTGATCCTTGGGGATTGTGTCACTATTTAGAGTGATCCTTGGGGATTGTGTCATTATTTAGAGTGATCCTTGGGGATTGTGTCATTATTTAGAGTGATCCTTGGATCTTGGGGTCCGGGTCCATAGGACTCTTAAATCGGCCTCGCAGGTGGAGGATGCGGTCAAGAAGGCGTACGGCGTACTGGCCTTCATTAATCGAGGGATTGAGTTTAGGAGTCGGGAGATAATGCTGCAGCTTTATAGGACCCTGGTTAGACCCCACTTGGAGTACTGCGCGCAGTTCTGGTCACCTCATTACAGGAAAGATGTTGAAGCCATTGAAAGGGTGCAGAGGAGATTTACAAGGATGTTGCCTGGATTGGGGGGCATGCCTTATGAGGATAGGTTGAGGGAGCTTGGTCTCTTCTCCCTGGAGAGACGAAGGATGAGAGGTGACCTGATAGAGGTTTACAAGATGTTGAGAGGTCTGGATAGGGTAGACTCTCAGAGGCTATTTCCAAGGGCTGAAATGGTTGCTACGAGAGGACACAGGTTTAAGGTGCTGGGGGGTAGGTACAGAGGAGATGTCAGGGGTAAGTTTTTCACTCAGAGGGTGGTGGGTGAGTGGAATCGGCTGACGTCGGTGGTGGTGGAGGCAAACTCGTTGGGGTCTTTTAAGAGACTTCTGGATGAGTACATGGGATTTAATGGGATTGAGGGCTATAGATAGGCCTAGAGGTGGGGATGTGATCGGCGCAACTTGTGGGCCGAAGGGCCTGTTTGTGCTGTGGCTTTCCATGTTCTATGTTCTATGATTGTGTCTCTATTTAGAGTGATCCTTGGTTATTGTGTCACTATTTAGAGTGTTCCTTGGGATTGTGTCACTATTTAGAGTGATCCTTGGGGATTCTGTCTCTATTGAGAGTGATCCTTGGGGATTGTGTCACTATTTATAGTGATCCTTGTGGATTGTATCACTATTTAGAGTGATCCTTGGGGATTGTGTCACTATTTAGAGTGATCCTTGTGGTTTGTGTCACTATTTCGAGTGATCCTCGTGGATTGTGTCACTATTTAGAGTGATCCTTGTGGATTGTGTAACGATTGAGAGTGATCCTTGGGGATTTTGTCACTATTTAGAGTGATCCTTGTGGATTGTGTCATTATTTAGAGTGATCCTTGGGGATTGTGTCACTATTTAGAGTGATCCTTGTGGATTGTGTCATTATTTAGAGTGATCCTTGGGGATTGTGTCACTATTTAGAGTGATCCTTGGGGATTGTGTCATTATTTAGAGTGATCCTTGGGGATTGTGTCTCTATTTAGAGTGATCCTTGGTTATTGTGTCACTATTTAGAGTGTTCCTTGGGATTGTGTCACTATTTAGAGTGATCCTTGGGGATTGTGTCTCTATTGAGAGTGATCCTTGGGGATTGTGTCACTATTTAGAGTGATCCTTGTGGATTGTATCACTATTTAGAGTGATCCTTGGGGATTGTGTCACTATTTAGAGTGATCCTTGGGGTTTGTGTCTCTATTGAGAGTGATCCTTGGGGATTGTGTCACTATTTAGAGTGATCCTTGGGGATCGTGTCACTATTTAGAGTGATCCTTGGGGATTGAGTCACAATTTAGATTAATCCTTGGGAATTGTGTCACCATTGAGAGTGATCCTTGGGGATTGTGTCACTATTTAGAGTGATCCTTGGGGATTGTGTCACTATTTAGAGTGATCCTTGGGAATTGTGTCACCATTTAGAGTGATCCTTGGGGATTGTGTCACTATTTAGTCTCATCCTTGGGGATTGTGTCACTATTTAGAGTGATTCTTTGGGATTGTGTATCTATTTAGAGTGATCCTTGGGGATAGTGTCACTATTTAGAGTGATCATTGGTGTTTGTGTCACTATTTAGAGTGATCCTTGGGAATTGTGTCACTATTTAGAGTGATCCTTGGGGTTTGTGTCACTATTTCGAGTGATCCTTGTGGATTGTGTCATTATTTAGAGTGATCCTTGGGGATTGTGTCACTGTTTAGAGTGATCATTGTGGATTGTGTCATTATTTAGAGTGATCCTTGGGGATTGTGTCACTATTTAGAGTGATCCATGGGGATTGTGTCACTATTTAGAGTGATCCTTGGGGATTGTGTCACTATTTGGAGTGATCCTTGGGGATGGTGTCATTATTTAGAGTGATCCTTGGGGTTTGTGTTAGTATTTCGTGTGATCCTTGGGGATTGTGTCACTATTCTGCGTGATCCTTGGGGACTGTTTCAATATTGAGAGTGATCCTTGGGGATTGTGTCACTATTTAGAGTGATCCTTGAGGATTGTGTCACTATTTAGAGTGATCCTTGTGGATTGTGTCATCATTTGGATTGATCCTTGGGGATTGTGTCACTAATTAGAGTGATCCTTGGGGATTGTGTCATTATTTAGAGTGATCCTTGGGGATTGTGTCACTATTTAGAGTGATGCTTGGGGATTGTGTCACTATTTAGAGTGATCCTTACGGATTGTGTCACTATTTAGAGTGATCCTTGAGGATTGTGTCACTATTTAGAGTGATCCTTTGGGATTGTGTCACTATTTAGAGTGATCCTTTGGGATTCTGTCACTATTTAGAGTGATCCTTGGGTATTATGTCACTATTTAGAGTGATCCTTGGGGATTGTGTCACTATTTAGTGTGATCCTTGGGGATTGTGTCACTATTCTGCTTGATCAATGGGGATTGTTTCAATATCGAGAGTGATCCTTGGAGAAGTTGTCACTAATTTGAGTGATCCTTGTGAATTCTGTCACAGTTTAAAATGATCCTTGTGGATTGTGTCACTATTTAGAGTGATCCTTGTGGATTGTGTAACGATTGAGAGTGATCCTTGGGGATTTTGTCACTATTTAGAGTGATCCTTGTGGATTGTGTCATTACTTAGAGTGATCCTTGGGGATTGTGTCACTATTTAGAGTGATCCTTGTGGATTGTGTCATTATTTAGGGTGATCCTTGGGGATTGTGTCACTATTTAGAGTGATCCTTGGGGATTGTGTCATTATTTAGAGTGATCCTTGGGGATTGTGTCTCTATTTAGAGTGATCCTTGGTTATTGTGTCACTATTTAGAGTGTTCCTTGGGATTGTGTCACTATTTAGAGTGATCCTTGGAGATTGTGTCTCTATTGAGAGTGATCCTTGGGGATTGTGTCACTATTTAGAGTGATCCTTGTGGATTGTATCACTATTTAGAGTGATCCTTGGGGATTGTGTCACTATTTAGAGTGATCCTTGGGGTTTGTGTCTCTATTGAGAGTGATCCTTGGGGATTGTGTCACTATTTAGAGTGATCCTTGGGGATCGTGTCACTATTTAGAGTGATCCTTGGGGATTGTGTCTCTATTGAGAGTGATCCTTGGGGATTGTGTCACTATTTAGAGTGATCCTTGGGGATTGAGTCACAATTTAGATTAATCCTTGGGAATTGTGTCACCATTTAGAGTGATCCTTGGGGATTGTGTCACTATTTAGAGTGATCCTTGGGGTTTGTGTCACTATTTCGAGTGATCCTTGTGGATTGTGTCATTATTTAGCGTGATCCTTGGGGATTGTGTCACTATTTAGAGTGATCATTGTGGATTGTGTCATTATTTAGAGTGATCCTTGGGGATTGTGTCACTATTTAGAGTGATCCTTGGGGATTGTGTCACTATTTAGAGTGATCCTTGGGGATTGTGTCACTATTTAGAGTGATCCTTGGGGATTGTGTCATTATTTAGAGTGATCCTTGGGGTTTGTGTTAGTATTTCGTGTGATCCTTGGGGATTGTGTCACTATTCTGCGTGATCCTTGGGGACTGTTTCAATATTGAGAGTGATCCTTGGGGATTGTGTCACTATTTAGAGTGATCCTTGAGGATTGTGTCACTATTTAGAGTGATCCTTGGGGATTTTGTCATTATTTAGAATGATCCTTGGGGATTGTGTCACTATTTAGAGTGAACCTTGGGGATTGTGTCACTATTTAGAGTGATCCTTGGGGATTGTGTCACTGTTTAGAGTGATCCCTGGGGTTTGTGTCACTATTTAGAATGATCCTTGGTGATTGTGTCACTATTTAGAGTGATCCTTGGGGATTGTGACACTATTGAGAGTGGTCCTTGGGGATTGTGTCACTATTTAGTGTGATCCTTTGGGGATTGTGCCATTATTTAGAGTGATCCTTGGGGATTGTGACACTATTTAGAGTGGTCCTTGGGTATTGTGTCACTATTTAGTGTGATCCTTGGTGATTGTGTCACTATTTAGAGTGAACCTTGGGAATTGTGTCACTATTTAGAATCATCCTTGGGGATTGTGTCACTATTGTGAGTGATCCTTGGGGATTGTGTCACTATTTAGAGTGATCCTTGGGGATTGTGTCACTATTTAGAGTGATCCTTGGGGATTGTGTCACTATTTGGAGTGATCTATGGGGATTGTGTCACTATTGAGAGTGATCGCTGTGGATTGTGTCACTATTTAAAACGATCCTTGTGGATTGTGTCACGATTTCGAGTGATCCTTTGGGATTGTGTTACTATTTAGGGTGATCCTTGAGGATTTTGTCACTTTTTAGAGTCATTCTTGGGGATTGTGTAAGGATTTAGAATGATCCTTGGGGATTGTGTCACGATTTAGAGTGATCCTTGGGGATTGTGTCACTTGACCAACAATGCCACCCCCCCACCTTTTATCCCTCTGCCTCTATCCCGCCTGAAACATTGGAACCCTGGAACATTGAGCTGCCAGTCCTGCCCCTCCTGTAGCCAAGTTTCACTAATGGCCAAAATGTCATATTTCCATGTGTCTATCCACGCCTTCAGCTCATCTGCCTTCCCCACAATACTCCTGGCATCGAAATAGACACACCTCAAAATATTACTTCCACCACACTCTACTCTTCCATTTGTGATTTTGCTTGAACTAACCTGTCTTTTGACCCCTGCTCCATTATCTGCTCTGGCACTCTGGTTCCCATCCCCCTGCAAATCTAGTTTAAACGCTCCCCAATAACACTAGCAAATCTCCCTGCAAGTATATTGGTTCCCTTGTAGTTTAAGTGTAACCCGTCTCTCTTGTACAGGTCCCACCTGCCCCAGAAGAGGTCCCAATGATCCAAGAATTGGAAACCCTGCCCCCTGCACCAGCTCCTCAGCCACGTGTTTATCCGCCCGAGCATCCTACTCCTGCCCTCACTGGCATGTGGCTCAGGTAGCAATCCTGAGATTACTACCCTCGGGGTCCTGCTTTTTAACTTCCTTCCAAGCTCTTTGTACTCACTCTTTAGGACCTCCTCACTATTCCTTCCCACGTCATTGATACCGATGTGTACCACGACATCTGTCTGATCACCTTCCCACTTTAAAACGCTGTGCACGTGATCAGAGACATCGCTGACCTTGGCACCTGGGAGGCAACAAACCATGCGGAAGTCTCTGTCCCGACCACAGAACCTCCGGTCTGTACCTCTGACCATTGTGTCCCCTATGACTAGTGCTCTCCTCTTCTTCATCCCACCCTTTTGCGCTGTAGAACCAGACTCAGTATCAGAGTTCCGGCTGTCGCAGCTTGTCCCAGGTAAAGCATCTCCCACAACAGTATCCAATTCAGTATACCTGTTGTGGAGGGGTATGGCCACAGGGGAACCCTGTTCTGCCTGTCCTTTCACATTTCCATTTCCTCTCCTTACAGTAACCCAATTTCCTGTGCTCGGCTGCTTCGGTGTAACTATCTCCCTAAAGCTACTGTCTATAAACTCCTCATTCTCCCGAATTAGATGGAGGTCATCAAGCTCCTTCTCCAGTTCCCGCTTTGCTAGCAGCTGCAGCTGAATGCATCTTTTGCAGGTGCTGTCGTCAGGGATACCGGAGGTCTCCCTGATCTCCCATATCCTGCAGGAGGAGCATTCCAACATCTTGCCTGGCATTTTTTTTACTCTGGGGAAAAACAAGAATGCACCTTAAACCTATGTCCTCTCGTACTTGCCGTCTCTACCCTCAGAAAGGGCATCTGACTCTCCACTCGATCCATAGAACATAGAACATAGAACATTACAGCGCAGAACAGGCCCTTCGGCCCACGATGTTGCACCGACCAGTTAAAAAAAAAACTGTGACCCTCCAACCTAAACCAATTTCTTTTCGTCCATGAACCTATCTACGGATCTCTTAAACGCCCCCAAACTAGGCGCATTTACTACTGATGCTGGCAGGGCATTCCAATCCCTCACCACCCTCTGGGTAAAGAACCTACCCCTGACATCGGTTCTATAACTACCCCCCCCTCAATTTAAAGCCATGCCCCCTCGTGCTGGATTTCTCCATCAGAGGAAAAAGGCTATCACTATCCACCCTATCTAAACCTCTAATCATCTTATATGTTTCAATAAGATCCCCTCTTAGCCGCCGCCTTTCCAGCGAAAACAATCCCAAATCCCTCAGCCTCTCCTCATAGGATCTCCCCTCCATACCAGGCAACATCCTGGTAAACCTCCTCTGCACCCTCTCCAAAGCCTCCACATCCTTCCTGTAATGTGGGGACCAGAACTGCACACAGTACTCCATGACACTCATAATCTTGTAAACCTCTATCAGGTCGCCCCTCAACCTCCGTTGTTCCAGTGAAAACAAACTGAGTTCATCCAATCTCTCCTCATAGCTAATACCATCCAGAGCAACCAACATTCAGGTAAACCTCTTCTGTACCCTCCCCACGGCATCCACATCCTTCTGTGGTGTGGCAACCAGAATTCTACATCAATATTTTAAATGTGACCGAACTAAGTTTCTGTACAGCTGCAGCATGACCTGCCAATTTGTAAACTCAATGCCCCGACCGATGAAGGCGAGCTTGCCGTCTGCCTTCTTGACGACCTTATCCACCTGTGTTACCACTTTCATTGATCGGGGGATATATACGCCCAGGTCTCTCTGCTGTCAATACTCCTAAATGGTTATTTCGTTAACTGTATAATTCCTCCATGTATTAAACCTTCCAAATTGCATCACCTCACATTTATGTGGATGAAACTCCATCTGCCATTTTTCCACCAAAGTTTCCAACCAGTCTATATCCTGCTGTATCCTCTGACAATCCTCTTCACTCCTGCAACTCCACCAATTTCTGCGTCGTCTGCGAACTTACCAATCAGACCAGCTGCAGTTTCCTCCAAATCATTTGCAATAAACAACGAAGAACAAAGGTCCCAGAACTGTGTAACACCGCTAGTCACAGCCTTCCAATCAGAAAAGTCACCACCTACTCTTACACCCTGCCTTCTATGGCCAAGCCAATTCTGTATCCATCTTGCCAGCTCTCCTCCGATTCCGTGTGACTTCACCATTTTTTTGCCATTCCAGCATGAGGTATCTTGTCAAAGCCTTGACTGAAGTCCATGTCCACAACATCCACAGCCTTTGCCTTATCTATCATCTTCGTCACTTGCTCGAAAAACTACATCAAGATCTTGTGGCTCGACCTTTCCTTCAGAAAACCATCTTGCCCGTCGCTAATACGTCCACATATTTCCAATTGGCAGTAAAACTGTCTCGAAGAATCCTCTCCAATAATTTCTCTACCACTGACATAATGGTCATCTGACTGTAATTACCTGGATTATCCTTGCTACCCTTCTTAAACAGAGGAACAACATTGGCTATTCTCCAATTTTCTGGGACTTCCCCTGCAGCCAGTGAGGATACAAAGATTTCTCTCAAGGCCCCAGCCTCCTCCCTTGCCTCTCTCAGTATTCTGGGGTAGATCCTATCAGGCCCTGGGGACTTGTCTACCTTAATGTTTTCAAGACCTGCAATATTTCCTCCTTTTTGATCTCAACATGACTCCAACTACCGACACACCCTTTCCCAGACTCATCATCCACCAAGCCCTTTTCATTGGTGGATACTGACGCAAAGTATTCATTTAACACCTCACCCATTTCGTCCGGCTCCACGTATGGATTTATATATATATATATATATATATTATATAAACATTGGGTTTTTCCTGAATCCTGCAGGCCAATGAGTTTTCATGATCCATTTAATCCCTCCTGACTCCTTGCTTCAGTTTCTTTCTGCTTTCCTTGTATTCCAAATTTGCTCCGTGTGTTTCCAGCCTCCTGACCTTGACAAATGCTTCCTTTCTCCCATTGACGAGGCTCAAAATGTCTCCCATTACGGAAAGTTCCCGAAACGTGCAATATTGATCTTTCATCCTGACAGGAATGTGTCGGTCCTCAATTCCTATCAACTTACACTTCAATGCCACCCACATGAACAAAGAACAAAGAACAGAACAGCACGGGAACAGGCCCTTCGGCCCTCCAAGCCTGCGCCGCTCATGTGCCCAACGAGACCATTCGGTTGCATCCCTCTATTCCCAGTCTGTTCATGTGGCTATCTAGATAAGTCTTAAATAATCCCAGTGTGTCTGCCTCAATCACCTTGCTTGGCAGTGCATTCCAGGCCCTCACCACCCTCTGTGTAAAATACGTCCCCCTGACATCTGTGTTGAACCTTGCCCCCCTCACCTTGAACCCGTGACCCCTTGTGTTCGTCACCACCAACCTGGGAAAAAGCTTCCCACTGTTCACCCTATCTATGCCCTTCGTAATTTCATACACCTCTATTAGGTCGCCCCTCATCCTCTGTCGTTCCAGGGAGAACAACCCCAGTTTACCCAATCTCTCCTCATAGCTAAGACCCTCCATACCAGGCAACATCCGAGTAATCTCTGTACTCTCTACAAAGCCTCCACGTCCTTCTGGTAGTGTGGCGACCAGAACTGGACGCAGTATTCCAAATGTGGCCGAACCAACGTTCTATACAGCTGCAACATCATATGCCAACTTTTATATTCTATGCCCCGTCCAATAAAGGCAAGCATGCCATATACCTTCTTGACCACCCTCTCCACCTGTGCTGCCACCTTTAAGGATCTGTGGACTTGTCCACCCAGGTCCCTCTGTGTGTCGAGACTCCTGATGGTTCTGCCATTTATTCTATAGCTCCCCTTTACATTCGATCTCCCGACATGCCAGACGTTGATTTGCCCTCAAACATCTGCCCCCAATCTACATCCTTCAGTTCCTGCCAAACACTGTTGTAATTAGACTTCTTCCAATTTAGCATCTTCACTTGAGGACTACACTTATCTCTATCCATCAGTACCTTGAAGCTTACTGTTGTGGTCACTGTTCCTGATCTGCTCCCCTGCTGAAACCTCGACCACCTGGCTGGACTCATTCCCCAATAGCAGGTCCAGTATGGCCCCTTCTCTAGTTGAACTATCTACATACTGTTTGATGAAGCCCTCCTAGATGGTCCTTACAAACTCTGCCCCATTACCCCAGGACGAAGTGAGTCCCAGGTAATACAGGTGAAGTTAAAATCACCCATCACAACAACCCTGTTACTTTTACACCTTGCCGAAATCTGCCTCCATATCTGTTCCTCTATCTCCCGCAGGCCCTTGGGGGGCGTGTAGGAAACTCCCAACATTGTAACTACACTCTTCCTATTCCTGAGCTCTTCCCACATTGTTTCGCTGTCTGAGCACTCCGAGTTGTCCTCCTGCACTACAGCTGCGACATTCCCCTTAATCAGTAGTGCAACTCCACCACCCCTTTTACATGCCCCTCTGTCCAGCCTTAAGCATCTGTATCCGCGAATGTTAAACTGTCAATCCTGTCCTTCCCTGAACCAAGTCTCTGGAATGGCAACAACATCAAAGTTCCAAATAATAATCCAAGCTCTAAGTTCATCTGTCTTACCTGGAAAACCTTTCGCATTGAAGCAAATGCACTTCAGTCCACCAGGCCCTCTTTGATCAGCCACCATTCCCTGACAGGTACAGCATGGGGATCGGTATAGAGCAAAGCTCCCTCTACATTGCCCCCCATCAAATACTCCCAGGGCAGCTACAGCATTGGGTTAAATACAGAGTAATTATTCCTCTACATTGTCCCCCATCAAGTACTCCCAGGACAGGTACAGCACGGGGTTAGATACAGAGTAAAGCTCCCTCTACACCGTCCTCATCAAACATTCTCAGGAGAGGTACAGCACGGGGTTAGATGCAGAGTAAAGCTCCCTCTACACTGTCCCACATCAAACACTCCCAGGACAGGTGCAGCACGGGGTTAGGTACAGAGTAAAGCTCCATCCACACTGTC
Source organism: Mustelus asterias (assembly GCF_964213995.1). Taxonomy (NCBI): domain Eukaryota; kingdom Metazoa; phylum Chordata; class Chondrichthyes; order Carcharhiniformes; family Triakidae; genus Mustelus; species Mustelus asterias. The sequence goes on from NW_027590949.1 coordinate 69,305, forward strand.
CCCATCAAACACTCCCAGGACAGGTACAGCATGGGGTTAGATACAGAGTAAAGCTCCCTCTACACTGTCCCCATCAAACATTCTCAGGAGAGGTACAGCACGGGGTTAGATACAGAGTAAAGCTCCCTCAACACCGTCCTCATCAAACATTCTCAGGAGAGGTACAGCACGGGGTTAGATACAGAGTAAAGCTCCCTCTAAACTGTCCCCATCAAACACTCCCAGGACAGGTACAGCACGGAGTTAAATACAGAGTAAACCTCCCTCGACACTGTCCACATCAAACACTCCCAGGACAGGTCCAGCACGGGGTTAGATACAGAGTAAAGCTCCCTCTACACTGTCCCCATCAAACACTCCCAGGACAGGTACAGCACGGGGTTAGATACAGAGTAAAGCTCCATCCACACTGTCCCCATCAAACACTCCCAGGACAGGTACAGCACGGGGTTAGATACAGAGTAAAGCTCCCTCTACACTGTCCCCATCAAACACTCCCAGGACAGGTACAGCACGGGGTTAGATACAAAGTAAAGCTCCCTCTACACTGTCCCCTATCAAACACTCCCAGGACAGGTACAGCACGGGGTTAGATACAGAGTAAAGCTCCCTCTACACTGTCCCCATCAAACACTCCCAGGACAGGTACAGCACGGGGTTAGATACAGAGTAAAGCTCCATCCACACTGTCCCCATCAAACACTCCCCGGACAGGTGCAGCACTGGGTTAGATACAGAGTAAAGCTCCCTCTACACTGTCCCCATCAAAAACTCCCAGGACAGGTACAGCACGGGGTTAGATACAGAGTAAACCTCCCTCTACACTGTCCCCATCAAACAGTCCCAGGACAGGTACAGCATGGGGTTAGATACAGAATAAAGCTGCCTCTACACCGTCCCCATCAAACACTCCCAGGACAGGTACAGCACGGGGTTAGATACAGAATAAAGCTCCCTCTACACTGTCCCCATCAAACACTCCCAGGACAGGTACAGCACGGGGTTAGATACAGAGTAAAGCTCCCTCTGCACTGTCCCCCCATCAAACACACCCTGGACAGGTACAGCACGGGGTTAGATACAGAGTAAAGCTCCCTCTACACTGTCCCCATCAAACACACCCTGGACAGGTACACCAAAGGGTTAGATACAGAGTAAAGCTCCCTCTGCACTGTCCCCATCAAACACTCCCAGGACAGGTACAGCACGGGGTTAGATACAGAGTAAAGCTCCCTCTGCACTGTCCCCCCATCAAACACACCCTGGACAGGTACAGCACGGGGTTAGATACAGAGTAAAGCTCCCTCTACACTGTCCCCATCAAACACACCCTGGACAGATACAGCACGGGGTTAGATGCAGAGTAAAGCTTCCACTACACTGTCCCCATCAAATGCTTTTGGCAATTTCCCTTCATAATCTTTGCCTGCAGCACAGTCTGAGCGTGAGTCTGTGGCTGTGAGTGTGATTGTGTGCCTATCTTGTGCTGTGTGGGAGATTTCAGAATCTAACAGAAGCTTCCCTTCCTTGCCTTCTCCTGCCCTATATTCTCCTTGACATCCAAAGCGCACCTCATGTTGAAAGCTCGAATCATTGAAACAGACTGTATTCATGTTTTTGTCAGTGAGGAAATTGCAGAACCACAGACCAATAGCAGGTGCATTCAGCCAGTGCAAAGCCCAATGTAGTTTATTTTGGAATGCTACAATATTGTTCCACTCAGTACACTGCGTGCCTTAATGCTGCAGAAAGATTTTACCATATCTATTCTGATCACATTGGCAACATTTCACTGGGTCAATGTTCCCAACAATTTCTCAATCTTTCCACACAGCAATCTCTCAGTTTCAGCATGTGTTTCCTTGTTTGTTTCTCCCTGGTTTGTGTGGATTCTCTGATAGATTCCTCGTCCTTATCCTCCACATGTGCAGTTGTCCACACCCCATGTCCCTGTCCTGCTCCCAAACGCAGCATCCCATTGCAATAAGGCAGGTGATACAGGAGCGTTTCAGTGAGTGCAGAAGGTGAGTTCTGATTCTGACCCAGCTGTGTGGGTTTGCGGGGTTAACCCCACCATCCAGTGACAGTTTAATCAGGGCATTTATTGTTAGAAATCTAAGTGTTAATCAGTCACTCTTTGTGTCTCTGCCTACATGTTTGCATGCCTGTGTCTCTGTGTGCCTCTCTGTGTCTGAGTGTTTTCTTTGTGTTCATGTTTTAATAAGTGCCAATTTGCCGTAATGTTCCAGCTTAATATACTTGTTTCTGAATCTCAAACAGCCTGCGGTCCATTGCAAATCCACAATAATGTTTAAATTGGTGAATATCTCCCCGTCTCTCTGTGACTCTCTCTGTTCCTCACTTGCTCAATTTGTCCATCTCCGTCCCAGCGAGAAGCATGAAATACTGCAGAACTCTCACCCACTCTCTGAGTCTCTCTCAATCTCTCCCTCTCTCTTTCTCTCTCTCTCTAAATCTCTCAAACTCTCTCTGTCACACACACTGTTGGTTGTGTTCCTCGATTACAGAAATTCTGAAAGCCATGCAAACCAGTAAAATACTTGCAGCGAGTCCCACAACATGAGGGAGTGGAGAGAGAAAAGGGATGTTACCAATCTCACTGTGGACTGTATATCGATTGTGACTGTCTTCAAAACTGCCCATAAGTCTGCTAACACTTCATTGATTCAGATTAAATTAAAACTGACCTGTATTCTCCCCAGTTGCGTTCTGTTAACTCCCCTGGATTCCACAAACACCTGTCTCCACAACTGTCAATCCCTCTCCCCAACTCTCCCTCTCTCCCTCCCTCACCCCCGGGGAAATAAGGAAAGGCAGGTGACAGAAGTGTTAGTGAGGGATCACTTTGGGACCAGTGACCATAATTCCATTAGTTTTAAGATAGCTATGGGGAATGATAGGTCTGTCCCAAAGTTTAAAATTCTAAATTGGGGCAAGGCCAATTTTGATGGTATCAGGCAGGATCTTTCAACAGTTAATTGGGGGAGTCTGCGGGAAGGCAAAGGGGTGTCTGATAAGTGGCAGGCTTTCAAATGTGTGTTAACCAGGGTTCAGGGTAAGCACATTCCTCTTGGAGTGAAGGGCAAGGCTGGTAGAAGTAGGGAACCCTGGATGACTGGGGTTCTTGAGGTCCTGGTCAAGAAGAAGAAGGAGACCATGACATGCATAGGCAGCTTGATCGAGTGAATCCCTTGAAGAGTATAGGGGGTTTAGGAGTAGAGTTGAGAGAAATCAGGGGGGCAAAAAGGGTACACAAGATTGTTTTGGCAGACAAGTCAAAGGAGAATCCAAAGAGCTTCTACAAATACATAAAGACCAAAAGAGTAACTAGGGAGAGAGTTGTGTCTCACTAAGATCAACAGGGTCATCTATGTGCGGATCCACAAGAGTTGGGGAGATCCTAAATGAATATTCCTCATCATTATTCACTGTTGAGAAAAGTATGGATGTGAGGGAACTTGGGGAAATAAATAGTGATGTCTTGAGGAGTGTACCTATAACGGAGAAGGAGGTGCTGGAAGTCTTAAAGCACATCAAGGTAGATAAATTCCCTGATGAGGTATATCCCAGGACGTTGTGGGAGGCTAGGGAGGAAATTGCAGTTCCCCGAGCAGAGACATTTGAATCATTGATAATCACATGTGAGATGCCTGAAGATTGGAGAGTGGCAAATGTTGTGCCTTTGTTTAAAAAGGGCTGCAGGGAAAAGCCTGGGTGCTACAGGCCGGTGAGCCTCACATCTGTGGTGGGTCAGTTTTTGGAAGGTATTTTGAGAGACAGGATCTCTTGGCATTTAGAGACGCAGGGACTGATTAGGAACAGTCAGCATGTCTTTGGGAGTGGAAAATCATGTCTCACAAATTTGATTGAGTTTTTTGAAAGGGTAACCAAGGAGGTAGATGAGGGCAGTGCAGTTGATGTTGTCTACATGGACTTTAGCAAGGCCTTTGACAAGGTACCTCATGGTAAGTTGTTGAGTAATGTTAAATCTCATGGGATCCAGGCTGAGGTAGCTAAATGGAAACAAAATTGGCTTGCTGACAGAAGACAGAGGGTGGTTGGAAAGGTTTGGTTTTCAAACTGGAGGCCTGTGACCAGCGGTGTGCCTCAGGGATTGGTGCTGGGTCCACTGTTATTTGTCATTTATATTAACGATTTAGATGAGAAGATAGGGAGGCATGGTTGGTAAGTTTGCAGATGACACCAAGATTGGTGGCATAGTGGACAGTGAAGAAGGTTACCTCGAAATGCAACGGGATCTTGGTCAATTGGGCCAGTGAGCTGACAAATCGCAGATGGAGTTGAATTTAGATCAATGTAAGGTGATGCATTTTGGTAGATTGTACCAGGGCAGGACTTATTCAGTTAATGGCAGAGCGTTGGGGAGAGTTACAGAACAAAGAGATCTCGGGGTTTAAAAAGAAGGGCGGCATGGACAAGTTGGTCCGAAAGGCCTGTTTCCATGCTGTAAACCTCTTCAACTCTGTGACTCTCCCTTAGTCGCCCCGGCTCTCCCAGTCTTGCCCTTTTTCTTCCCACCCTCGCCCCCTCTCTACCTCCCTCGCGCCCTCTCTCCCTCCCTGGCCCCCTCCCTCTCTCCCTCATCCCCTCTCTCCCACTAAGAGGTGATGTGTTTGGATCTGCTGCAGGGTCTGAATTTTCTGAGAAGTCCCATTGTTGTTGAGCTGCAATAGATTGAGGGATGGAATATTATTTTGGAAATTAAGTAGTTCCAGATTTTTGATTCATGGAATTTTGCAATTTATGCTCATCCATTTTAACCGTTTTCATGAATAGAAATACATCCGTAAGGAACTCAAGGGCACACTGATCAATGAAACTATTGGGTTGAGTGAAATCTTGTACATTGTGAGTGAAATCTCCATCTCATGGAGCTGCCTCCATCTTTGATTTTGGAAGAGTTTAAAAACAGGAGAAGTTTGATTTAGTTTTAGTTTTTAATGTTTCTTTGTCAGTGAATGATGTGAAATGTCTCGATAGCTCTGTCTTCTATTGAAAAGGAACAAGCGTCAGCTAATTCCTGACATTTAAACAACACAAAAACCCAGCAGAATTCTCTGCTTTTTCCAAAAACAATTGTAAGTTGTCCACATTTGTATGAATCTAGAAATGAACTCCACTGATTTTCTTTCCTGATTGATATGGTTCCTTTGAAGCTGTGTTGCTGCCTCAAACTTTCTGTCAATTTGATCCCTGAACCCTTAAACTCCTGGAAATAATGCAGACACTTTTGATTTATATATGGTTTGGAAACATAATGTTCTGATGACAGAGTTTCATAGAACATAGAACATAGAAAGCCACAGCACAAACAGGCCCTGCGGCCCACAAGTTGCGCTGATCATATCCCTACCTCTAGGCCTATCTATAGCCCTCAATCCCATTAAATCCCATGTACTCATCCAGAAGTCTCTTAAAAGACCCCAACGAGTTTGCCTCCACCACCACCGACGTCAGCCGATTCCACTCACCCACCACCCTCTGAGTGAAAAACTTACCCCTGACATCTCCTCTGTACCTACCCCCCAGCACCTTAAACCTGTGTCCTCTCGTAGCAACCATTTCAGCCCTTGGAAATAGCCTCTGAGAGTCTACCCTATCCAGACCTCTCAACATCTTGTAAACCTCTATCAGGTCACCTCTCATCCTTCGTCTCTCCAGGGAGAAGAGACCAAGCTCCCTCAACCTATCCTCATAAGGCATGCCCCCCAATCCAGGCAACATCCTTGTAAATCTCCTCTGCACCCTTTCAATGGCTTCAACATCTTTCCTGTAATGAGGTGACCAGAACTGCGCGCAGTACTCCAAGTGGGGTCTAACCAGGGTCCTATAAAGCTGCAGCATTATCTCCCGACTCCTAAACTCAATCCCTCGATTAATGAAGGCTAGTACGCCGTACGCCTTCTTGACCGCATCCTCCACCTGCGAGGCCGATTTAGGAGTCCTATGGACCCGGACCCCAAGGTCCTTCTGATCCTCTACACTGCGAAGAATGGTACCCTTCATATTATACTGCTGCTTCATCCCATTGGATCTGCCAAAATGGATCACTACACACTTATCCGGGTTGAAGTCCATCTGCCACTTCTCCGCCCAGTCTTGCATTCTATCTATGTCCCGCTGCAATTCCAATTCGAATATCCAATTTACATGCTTATAATTTATTATTGTTGTGTTATTGTATTTAGTTCCATTCTTCCATGATGGTTATTCTCATTCTCAGTTTGGATTATTTCATAAATATTGAAGTTATAATTGTGTTTCCTGATCCCATATTGTTGATGTAAATGGTGAAAGACATTGATCCCAGCGCTGATCCTTGTGGAAAACCACTTCTCACCTTCCAGTGTTGTCCAAACCTGTGTGTTTTACCCTCTGTCGCGAATAAAGACATAAAGTCGACTTTAAATACTTAAACACAATGTCCTTTATTCTATAGCTACTTAAACAACAGCAAATACTTGCAATACATAAACCAAATTCTCATTATCTGTTACTTAACCTAACTTAAGGTTGATTTCCACTTGGAATTAAAACCTGGTCAGGATTTTGTTGTTAAATAGAATCAGTCACTTGTTCTCTGCTCCTTCCAGATGTTGTCTCTCCTTGTGAGCTTGGTTCCCGGGTTCTTCACACTGCCTTTCTGAACAAGCTATTTGTGTTAGCAGAGTTAAAATTCCAAACGTTCCTTGGTAACCAGCCCATTCATTAATCTGAACCCCAATTGCATCGTTCGATTAGGACCAACATATCCAACCAGAATAGCATCATTGGTCACTTGAGGCCTCATCATCTCAGTGCATATTGTTTGCATTCCAATGGCCATATGAGGAAGAGTGTCTCCCAGAAGTCTGTACAGACCTCATCTCTGTTGGACTTTAAGCTGGTGTTGTTAAACTTCTTACTGTGTTTACCCCAGTCCAACGCCGGCATCTCCACATCAGACCTCATCCCTGCCAGGGACAAGCTGTTGAATGTGACACCTTCTGTCCTTTGTCAAATTCCAGGCCGCTGACCACAAGGAAATTCAACATAGTGAAAAAAACAACTTTAACCAAGAAGCCAGGTTTGCTGGATTGAAGATCTTTCAGGATATTAAAAGTTAAAACTCCATTCAGCCACAGCAGCAATCAGAGTAAATCCCATTAACTCCGATTCACTGTGTTCTGTCTTTGGAGCCAACTTGTTGTCCACTCTGGTGCTTGTCCTCTTACTCCACTTGCTCTGAGATTACTCACCACTCTGTTAAGTGTTAACTTACTTCAGAAATTTAGAAACTCAAGGTGTCTGACATGAATCATATTAATCTCATCGATTATTCCAGATTATTACTCAAATAATTCAACTAAATCTGTCAAGAATGATCTTAGAACATAGAACTCATCCACTACTCCACCAATCTTGGTGTCATCAGCAAATTTACTGATCCACCCTTCAGCCCCCTCCTCCAAGTCATTTATAAAAATTACAAATAGCAGAGGACCAAGCACTGATCCCTGTGGCACTCCGCTGGTCACCGGTTTCCAGTCCGAAAATTTTCCAACCACCACCACCCTCTGTCTTCTGTGAGATAGCCAGTTACCTATCCAATCGGCCAAACTTCCCTCTATCCCACACATCCTTACTTTCTTCATCAGCCGACCGTGGAGGACTTTATCAAAAGCCTTACTCAAATCCATGGATATGACATCAACTGCACTACCTTCATCAACACACTTAGTTACCTCCTCAAAAAATTCTATCAAATTTGTGAGGCAAGACTTGCCCTTCACAAATCCATGCTGACTATCCCGGATTAAGCTGCATCTTTCTAAATGGTCGTAAATCCTATCCCTAAGGACCTTTTCCATCAACTTACCGACCACCAAAGTAAGACTAACCGGTCTATAATTACCAGGGTCATTTCTATTCCCTTTCTAAAAAAGAGGAACAACATTCGCCATTCTCCAGTCCTCTGGCACCACCCCCGTGGACAGTGAGGACCCAAAGATCAATGCCAAAGGCTCTGCTATCTCATCCCTTGCCTCCCAAAGAATCCTAGGATATATTTCATCAGGCCCAGGGGACTTATCAACTTTTAGTTTATTCAAAATTGCTAGTTCATCTTCCCTCCAAACATCTACTTCCTCCAGCCTATCAGCCTGTGACACCCTCTCTTCCTCAAAAACATGGCCCCTCTCCTTGGTGAACACCGAAGAAAAGTATTCATTATCACCTCTCCTATCTCTTCTGACTCCATGCACAAATTCCCACTGCCGTCCTTGACCGGCCCCAGCCTCACCCTGGTCATTCTTTTATTCCTCACATAAGAGTAAAAAGCCTTGGGGTTTTCCTTGATCCGACCCACCAAGGACTTCTCATGCCCCCTCCTAGCTCTCCTAAGCCCCTTTTTCAGCTCATTTCTGGCTAACTTGTAACCCTCCATCGAGCCAACTGAACCTTGTTTTCTCAACCTAACATACGCTTCCTTCTTCCTCTTGACAAGACATTCCACCTCTTCTGTGAACCATGGTTCCCTCACTCGGCCATTTCCTCTGTGCCTGGCAGGGACATACCTATCAAGGACACGCAGTATTTGTTCCTTGAAAAAGTTCCACTTATCATTAGTGCCTTTGCCTGACAATTTTTGTTCCCATCCTATGCTTCCTAATTCCCGCCTGATTGCATCATAATTACCGCTCCCCCAATTGTAAACTATGCCCTGCCGTACGGCCCTCTCCCTCTCCATTGCAATAACAAAAGACACTGAATTGTGGTCACGATCTCCAAAGTGCTCTCCCACAACCAAATCCAACACTTGGCCCGGTTCATTTCCCAGTACCAAATCCAATGTGGCCCCACCGCTTGTCGGCCTATCCACATATTGTGTCAAGAACCCCTCCTGCACACACTGCACAAAAACTGCCCCATCCGAACTATTCGACCTATAAAGGTTCCAATCAATATTTGGAAGGTTAAAGTCCCCCATGACAACTACCCTGTGACCTCCACACCTATCCATAATCTGCTTAGCAATTTCTTGCTCCACATCTCTATTACTATTGGGGGCCTATAGTAAACTCCTAACAACGTGACCACTCCTTTCCTATTCCTAACCTCAGCCCATATTACCTCTGTAGGCAGATCCCCTTCACAATGCATTTCTGCAGCCGTTACACTCTCCTTGATTAACAGTGCCACTCCTCCACCTCTTTTACCAGCTACCCTACACTTACTGAAACATCTATACCCCGGAACTTCCAACAACCATTCCTGTCCTTGTTCTACCCATGTCTCCGTAATGGCCACAACATCGTAGTCCCAAGTACCAATCCACGCCCCAAGTTCATCTACCTTATTTCGGATGCTCCTTGCATTGAAGTAGACACACTTCAACCCACCTTCTTGTCTGCTGGGACCCACCTTTGACCATGATACCCTTCCCAGTACCTCACTGCACTCACTGACCTCTGGACTACAACTCCTTGTCCCATCCCCCTGAAAAATTAGTTTAAACCCCCCCGAAGAGCCGTAGCAAATTTCCCTCCCAGGATATTGGTGCCCCTCTGGTTCAGGTGCACTCCGTCCTGTTGGTACAGGTCCCACCTTCCCCAGAAAGTGTTCCAATTATCCACATAGCTGAAACCCTCCCTCCTATACCATCCCTGCATCCATGTGTTTAACTGCACTCTCTCCCTGTTCCTCAACTCGCTATCCCGTGGCACCGGCAACATACCAGAGATGACAACCTGTTTTGTCCTGGCTCTCAGCTTCCACCCAAGCTCCCTGAATTCCTGTTTTAAATCCCCGTCCCCTCTCTTACCTATGTCTTTGGTGCCGACGTGCACCACGACTTGTGACTGTTCCCCCTCCCCCTTTGGAATCCTGAAGACACGGTTGGAGATGTCACGGACCCTGGCACCCGGGAGGCAACATACCATCCGTGAGTCTCTCTTGTTGCCACAGAACCTCCTATCTATCCCTCGAACAAACGAGTCCCCAATAACTATAGCTCTACCGCTCTCCCCCTTTCCCTTCTGAGCCACAGGGACGGACTCAGCGCTGGCGATCTGGTCACTGCGGCTCACCACTGGTAGGTCGCCCCCCTCACCTGTATCCAAAGTGGAATACTTGTTGCCAAGGGGAACGAACACAGGGGATCCCCGCACCGACTGCTTCCTCCCAGCCCCTCTCACTGTCACCCATCTATTTTCATTCCCTGGAGCAACAATATCCCTGAAGCTTGTGTCTATGGCCCTCTCTGCCTCCCTGATGACCCTAAGCTCATCCAACTCCAGCTCCCTAACGCGGTCTTGGAGGAGCTGCAGATGGGTGCACCTCCCACAGGTGTAATCAGCAGGGACACTGACGGTGTCCCTCACCTCAAACATTCTGCAGGAGGAACATTGCACTGCCTTCACTTCCATCCCCTCCATATAACTTACTGCTACAAAGAAAAAGAATTGCTCCAATGGAACACTGAACCCTTTTTCCCCTTCCTCAGAGTGCACTGGGAAAGAACAAGGATTCAAAATTGAAGGGTAACAGAATGAATTTTAACCTGTCCTGTGTCGCCCGCTTCCGCCTAAGCCCTGCGAGCCAAAGCCCTTCCAGCTCTCACTCTGCTTCCCACTCAGTCCACTGCCCGCTCCCGACGCTGCCCGCTGTAGAGTGCGGCCGGCTTTTTATGTTCCAGTCGAACAAAGAGGTCGAACCCCCCCCCCCAGGGAACGGACTTTTATACGAAGAACTCAACCTCCCAGTGACTATGTGCTGAGCTCTCTTTATCACAGCCTGTGTTACTTGATTTGTTTGACTCTTTTGGAGTTGGTTCAATTCTTCATGTTCAGACTGTTGATGTTGAGACTGGACCATTGATCTTTGGAATGTTGTTTCTTTCCTGATTTAAACACAATAATAACATAAACCATCTCCTGCTTTCCAATCCTGTGGTTAACTTCTGATGCTGTGATGGTTAAGAAGGCAGACATGACAGTTGTCTTTATTAGCCGAGTTGTAGGAGATAGGAGCAGGCAGGTTGTGATGGAGCTGTATAAAACCCTCATTGAGCCTCAGCTGGAGGACTGTGAGGTGTTCCGGTGGCCTCACTAGAAGAAGGATGTGATTTCCCAGTGAGGGACGGAAGAGGGATTCACCGGGATGTTTCCTGGGCTGGAGTGTTTCTGCAGTGAAGACAGGATGGTGAGGCTGGGGTTGTTTTCTTCAGAACAGTGAACGTGGAGCGTGGACCTCATTGTGGTTACACAATAATGAGGGACAAAGATAGGAGAGTTACGAAGAAACTTTTTCCTCTTAGCAGAGGGGTCAATATCCAGGAGCAGTGGATTTAGGGTGGATTTGAGGGGAACATTAACGTTCCAGAGTCATGTCAGAAATCCTGCTGGCCATCCTGCACAGCAGGATCCCACAGACACGCCAAACGCAACGTGTTAGCAGCCAGATAGAAAACAAAAGAGTAGATGTGAATTGATGAAAGGGTAAAACACAACAGCACGGATTCACCCCCAGTTACAGAGTCGCTGTTTATAAATCCAACCTATGGGAGGATGTGATTGAGGTTCCTTATCCAAATTCAAGAAAGGCATTGATTAAGAAGGGAAAAAAATCAGAGTATGAAAATAAACTGGTGTGGAAGGTTAAAATGTGCAGGATGGAGAGATGCTTCAGCGTGATTTGGATCGGATGTGTGTGTGGGCATCTGCATGGAAGATGCAGTATCATGTGACTCAGTGTGAGGTGATCCACTTTGGCAGCAATAATAAGAAAACAGGTTATTAATGGAACGGATGTAAATTGAGAGCTGGATACTCAGCGAGACCTTGGTGTCCTCATGCATCAGTCACTGAAAGTAAGCAAGCAGGCACAGCAGGCAGTAACAAAGGCAAATGGGATGTTGGCCTTCACAGCGAGAGGATTTGAGGAGAGAAATAGGGATGTTTTGCTGCAATTGTCGAGGGCATTGGAGTTTTATAGGACATAGAACATAGAATAGTACAGCTCAGAACAGGCCCTTCGGCCCACGATGTTGTGCCGAGCTTTATGTGAAACCAAGATCAAGCTATCCCACTCCCTATCATCCTGGTTTGCTCCATGTGCCTATCCAATAACCGCTTAAATGTTCCAAAAGTGTCTGACTCCACTATCACTGCAGGCATTCCATTCCACACCCCAACCACTCTCTGCGTAAAGAACCTACCTCTGATATCCTTCCTATATCTCCCACCACGAACCCTATAGTTATGCCCCCTTGTAATAGCTCCATCCACCCGAGGAAATAGTCTTTGGACATTCACTCTATCTATCCTCTTCATCATTTTATAAACCTCTATTAAGTCTCCCCTCAGCCTCCTCCGCTCCAGAGAGAACAGCCCTCGCTCCCTCAACCTTTCCTCATAAGACCTACCCTCCAAACCAGGCAGCATACTGGTAAGTCTCCTCTGCACTCTTTCCAGCGCTTCCACATCCTTCTTATAGTGAGGTGACCAGAACTGCACACAATATTCGAAATGTGGTCTCACCAAGGTGCTGTATAGTTACAACATAACCCCACGGCTCTTAAACTCCAACCCCCTGTTAATAAAAGGTAACACACTCGAGGCCTTCTTCACAGCTCTATCCACTTGAGTGCAACCTTTAGAGATCTGTGGATATGGACCCCAAGATCTCTCTGTTCCTCCACAGTCTTCAGAACCCTACCATTCTCAAGGATGACGCTAAATAGTGACACAATCCCCAAGGATCACTCTAAATAGAGACACAATCCCCAAGGATCACTCTAATTAGTGACACAATCTCCAAGGATCACTCTAAATAGTGACACAATCCAAAGGGATCACTCTAAAAAGTGACGCAATCCCCAAGGATCACTCTAAATAGTGACACAATACAAAGGGATCACTCTAAATAGTGACGCAAACCCCAAGGTTCACTCTAAATAGTGATACAATCCTCAAGGATCACATAAATAGAGACACAATCCCCAAGGATCACTCTCAATAGTGACACAATCCCCAAGGATCACTCTAAATAGTGACTCAATCCCCAAGGATCACTCTAAATAGTGACACAATCCCCAAGGATCACTCTCAATAGAGACACAATCCCCAAGGATCACTCTAAATAGTGACACAGTCCCCAAGGATCACTCTAAATAGTGACACAATCCCCAAGGATCACTCTAAATAGTGACACAATCCCCAAGGATCACTCTAAATAGTGACACAATCATAAGAACATAAGAACATAAGAAATAGGAGCAGGAGTAGGCCATCTAGTTCCTCGACCCTGCCCCACCATTCAATAAGATCATGGCTGATCTGAAGTGGATCAGTTCCACCGACCCGCCTGATCCCTACAGCCCCTAATTCCCTTGCCGATCAGGAATCCATCTATCCGTGATTTAAACATATTCAACGAGGTAGCCTACACCACTTCAGTGGGCAGAGAATTCCAGAGATTCACCATCCTCTGAGAGAAGACGTTCCTCCTCAACTCTGTCCTAAACTGACCCCCCTTTATTTTGAGGATGTGCCCTCTAGTTCTAGTTTCCTTTCCAAGTGGAAAGAATCTCTCCACCTCTACCCTATCCAGCCCCTTCATTATCTTATAGGTCTCTATAAGAACCCCCCTCAGCCTACTAAATTTCAACGAATACAAACCCAATCTGCTCCGTCTCTCCTCATAATAAACACCCCTCGTCTCTGGTATCAACCTGGTGATCCTTCCCTGCACTCCCTCCAAGGCCAATATATCCTTCCACAAATAAGAGGACCAATACTGCTCAGAGTATTCCAGCTGCGGCCTCACCAATGCCCTGTACAGATGCAGCAAGACATCTCTGCTTTTATATTCTATCCCCTTGCGGTATAGGCCAACATCCCATTTGCCTTCTTGATCACCATTTGCAACTGCAGACTGGGTTTTTGCATCTCATGCACAAGGACCCCCAGGTCCCTTTGCACAGTAGCATGTTGTAATTTTTTTCCATTTGGATAAAAATCCAATTTTCTATTATTTCCTCCAAAGTGAATAACCTCGCATTTGTTAACGTTATACTCCATCTGCCAGATCCTCGCCCACCCACTCAGCCTGTCCAAATCTCTCTGCAGACCTTCTACGACCTCCACACGATTCACAATCCCCAACGATCACCCTAAATGGTGACACAATCCCCAAGGATCACTCTAAAGAGAGACACAATCCACAAGGACCTCACTAAATAATGACACAATCCACAAGGATCTCTCTAAATAGTGGCACAATCCCCAAGGATCAGTCTAAATAGTGACACAATCCCCAAGGATCACTCTCAATAGAGACAGAATCCACCAGGATCAATCTAAATGCTGACACAATCCCCAAGGATCACTCTAAATAGTGACACAATCACCAAGGATCACTCAAAATAATGACACAATCCCCAAGGATCTCTCTAAATAGTGACACAATCCCCAAGGATCAGTCTAAATAATGACACAATCCCCAAGGATCTCTCTAAATAGTGACACAATCCCCAAGGATCACTCAAAATACTGACATAATCCCCAAGGATCACTCCAAATAGTGGCACAATCCCCAAGGATCACTCTAAATAGTGACACAATCCCCAAGGATCACTCGAAATACTGACATAATCCTGAAGGATCACTCCAAATAGTGCACAATCCCCAAGGATCACTCTAAATAGTGACACAATCCTCAAGGATCACTCAAAATAATGAGACTATCCCCAAGGATCACTCTAAATACTGACACAATCCCCAAGGATCACTCGAAATAGTGACACAATCCCCAAGGATCACTCTAAATAGTGACACAATCCCCAAGGATCACTCTAAATAGTGACAAAATCCCCAAGGATCACTCTAAATAGTGACACAATCCCCAAGGATCACTCTAAATAGTGACACAATCCCCAAGGATCACTCTAAATAGTGACACAATCCACAAGGATCACTCTAAATAGTGACACAATCCCCAAGGATCACTCTAAATAGTGACAGAATCCCCAAGGATAACTCTAAATAGTGACACAATCCCCTAGGATCACTCTAAATAGTGACACAATTCCCAAGGAACACTCTAAATAGTGACACGCCTGAGAAACAGGAAAGGCGCAGTCACTATGTTGGGGGTGTACTACAGGCCCCCCAAAAGCCCAAGGGAAGGGGAAGAATGGATATGTCAGGAGATACTGGATAGGTGCAGGAAATATAGGGTTGTTGTAGTGGGAGACTTCAATTTCCCTGGTATAGAGTGGAAATCGCTGCGGGCAGGGACTCTGGATGGGGAGGAATTTGTAAAATGTGTACAGGAGGGTTCGTTGGAACAATATGTGGACAGCCCGACTAGAGAGGGGGCTATACTGGACCTGGTACTGGGGAATGAGTCCGGTCAGGTCTTCAAAGTTTTGGTTGGGGAACATGTGGCAAATAGTGACCACAATTCTGTTAGCTTTAGGATAGTGATGGAAAAGGATGAGTGGTGTCCCAAGGGTAAGGTGTTGGATTGGGGGAAGGCTAACTTTATTGGGATCAGGCAGAAATTGGCAGCTCTTGATTGGGAGAGGCTGTTTGAGGGTAAATCCACATCTGGTATGTGGCAGTCTTTTAAGGAACGGTTGTTAGGGCTACAGGACAAGCATGTGCCTGTAAAAAAGAAGGATAGGAAGGGTAGGATTAGAGAACCGTGGATAACCAGGGAAATTGAGGGACTGATCAAAAGGAAAAGAGAGGCGTATGTTAGGTCCAAGCAGCTAAAAACGGAGGGAGCTCTGGAGGAGTATAATGAAAGTAGGAAAATACTCAAACGGGGAATTAGAAGAGCAAAAAGGGGTCACGAAATGTTCTTGGCAGACAGGATTAAAGAGAATCCCAAGGCATTTTATTCATACGTTAGGAACAAAAGGGTTGTTAGGTAAAAAATCGGACCTCTCAGGGACAAAAGTGGGGACTTATGCTTGGAGCCCAAAGAGGTAGGGGAGATCCTAAATGAATACTTTGCGTCGGTATTCACTAAGGAGAGGGATGTGTTGACTGGGAGTGTCTCGGAGGGGAGTGTTGAACCGTTGGAGAAAATCTCCATTACAAAGGAGGAAGTGTTAGGTTTGTTAGAGAATATAAAGACTGACAAATCCCCAGGGCCTGATGGAATCTATCCAAGGCTGCTCAGGGAGACGAGAGGTGAAATCGTTGGGCCTCTGACGCAAATCTTTGTCTCGTCACTGGACACAGGTGAGGTCCCAGAGGATTGGAGGATAGCCAATGTGGTCCCGTTATTCAAGAAGGGTAGGAAGGATAACCCGGGTAATTATAGGCCGGTGAGCTTGACGTCCGTGGTGGGGAAGTTGTTGGAGAAGATTCTTAAAGATAGGAACTATGCGCATTTAGAAAGGAATAAACTCATTAACGACAGTCAACATGTTTTTGTGAGAGGGAGGTCATGCCTCACTAACCTGGTGGTGTTTTTTGAAGAAGTGACCAAAATGGTTGACGAAGGAAGGGCCGTGGATGTTGTCTATATGGACTTTAGTAAAGCATTTGACAAAGTCCCTCATGGTAGGCTAGTGAAAAAGGTTGGATCCCATGGGATAAAGGGGGAGGTGGCTAGATGGGTGGAGAACTGGCTTGGTCATAGAAGACAGAGGGTGGTAGTGGAAGGGTCTTTTTCCAGCTGGAGGCCTGTGACTAGTGGTGTACCGCAGGGCTCTGTATTCGGACCTCTGCTGTTTGTGATTTATATAAATGATCTGGAAGAAGGAGTAACTGGGGTGATCAGTAAGTTTGCGAACGACACAAAACTGGCAGGACTTGCAGATAGTAAGGAACATTGTCAGAGGCTACAGAAGGATACAGATAGGCTGGAAATTTGGGCAAGGAAATGGCAGATGGAGTTCAATCCTGATGAATGCGAAGTGATGCATTTTGGTGGGAATAATGTAGGGAGGAGCTACACGATAAATGGAAGAACCATAAAGGGTGAAGAGACGCAGAGGGACCTGGGTGTGCAAGTCCACACATCTTTGAAGGTGACGTCACAGGTGGAGAAGGTGGTGAAGAAGGCATATGGCATGCTTGCCTTTATAGGACGGGGCATCGAGTATAAAAGTTGGGGTCTGATGTTGCAGATGTATAGAACGTTGGTTCGGCCGCATTTGGAATACTGCGTCCAGTTCTGGTCGCCACACTACCAGAAGGACGTGGAGGCTTTGGAGAGAGTACAGAGGAGGTTTACCATGATGTTGCCTGGTATGGAGGGGCTTGGTTATGAGGAGAGATTGGGGAAACTGGGGATGTTCTCCTTGGAAAGACGGAGGATGAGGGGAGACTTAATAGAGGTGTATAAAATTATGAAAGGCATAGATAGGGTGAACGGTGGGAAGCTTTTCCCCGGGTCGGTGGTGACGTTCACGAGGGGTCATAGGTTCAAGGTGAAGGGGGGGAGGTTTAACACAGATATCAGAAGGACATATTTCACACAGAGGGTCGTGGGGGCCTGGAATGTGTTGCCGGGCAAGGTGGTGGAGGCGGACACACTGGGAACGTTTAAGACTTATCTAGACAGCTATATGAACGGAGTGGGAATGGAGGGATACAAAAGAGTGGTCTAGTGTGGACCAGGGAGCGGCGCGGGCTAATTGCTCCTGGTTTCTCGTTTCAAGGCTTCATTCTATGATCATCTTGCTGGTGCCAGTACAGAGTGAGACTGCGGATAGTTGGGAACCTGTCTCGGGGGCAGGGAATTCATATGGTGTTCGTGGAAGTGGAAATGAATAGGGTTGGGAAGCATTTTCCGATCAGGGCCATTGTGATCTCCTGCACTCGTTTCGATCGCCTCAGGGGGTCGGAGAGGAATTTCCCAGATTTTTTTTTCCCATATTGGCCCTGGGGTTTTTCACTCTGGGTTTTCGCCTCTCCCTGGAGATCACATGGTCTGGAATGGGGGGGTGGGGGTGAGTTAATAGGTTGTAATGAACAAAGCATCGTAGCTGTGAGGGACAGCTCGGTGGATAGGATATTGGTATGTAGATAGGCTGGAAAATTGGGCGGGGATCCTGGATTCAGGATTCAATCCTGGATCGGGGAGCGGCGCGGGCTTGGAGGGCCTGTTCCTGTGCTGTATTGTTCTTTGTTCTAGTTCTAAATACTGACACAATCCCCAAGGATCACTCTAAATACTGACATAATCCCCAAGGATCACTCTAAATAGTGACACAATCCCCAAGGATCACTCTAAATAGTGACACAATCCCCAAGGATCACTCTAAATCGTGACACAATCCACAAGGCTCACTCTAAATACTGACACAATACCCAAGGATCACTCGAAATAGTGACACAATCCCCAAGGATCACTCTAAATAGTGACACAATCCCCAAGGATCACTCTAAATAGTGACACAATCCCCAAGGACCACTCTAAATAGTGACACAATACCCGAAGGAACAGTCTAAATAGTGACACAATCCCCAAGGATCTCTCTAAATAGTGGCACAAACCCCAAGGATCAGTCTAAATAGTGACACAATCCCCAACGACCACTCTAAATAGTGACACGTTCCCCAAGGATCACCCTCAATAGACACACAATCGACAAGGATAACTCTAAATAGTGACCCAATCCCCAAAGATCACTCTAAATAGTGACACAATCCCCAAGGATCACTCTAAATACTGACACAATCCCCAAGGACCTCTCTACATAGTGACACAATCCCCAAGGATCAATCAAAATAGTGATACAATCCCGAAGGATCACTCTAAATAGTGACACAATCACCAAGGATCACTCAAAATAATGACAAAATCCCCAAGGATCTCTCTAAATAGTGACACAATCCCCAAGGATTACTCTAAATAATGACACAATCCCCAAGGATCTCTCTAAATAGTGGCACAATCCCCAAGGATCACTCTAAATAGTGACACAATCCCCAAGGATCTCTCTAAATAGTGACACAATCCCCAAGGATCACTCGAAATACTGACATAATCCCCAAGGATCACTCCAAATAGTGGCACAATCGCCAAGGATCACTCTAAATAGTGACACAATCCCCAAGGATCACTCGAAATACTGACATAATCCCCAAGGATCACTCCAAACAGTGGCACAATCCCCAAGGATCACTCTAAATAGTGACACAATCCTCAAGGATCACTCAAAATAATGACACAATCCCCAAGGATCACTCTAAATACTGACACAATCCCCAAGGATCACTCTAAATAGTGACACAATCCCCATGGATTACTCTAAATAGTGACACAGTCCCCAAGGATCCCTCTAAATAGTGACACAATCCCCAAGGATCACTCTCAATACTGACACAATCCCCAAGGATTACTCTAAATACTGACATAATCCCCAAGGGTCACTCTAAATAGTGACACAATCCCCAAGGATCACTCTCAATAGCGACACAATCCCCAAGGATCACTCTCAATACTGACACAATCCCCAAGGATCACTCTCAATAGCGACACAATCCACAAGGATCACTCTCAATACTGACACAATCCCTGAGGATCTCTCTCAATAGTGACACAATCCCCAAGGATGACACTAAAGAGTGACACAATTCCCCAGAATCACTCTAAATACTGACACAATCCACAAGGATCACTCTAAATAGTGACAGAATCCCTAAGGATCCCTCTAAATAGTGACACAATCCCCAAGGATCACTCTAAATAGTGACACAATCCGCAAGGATCACTCTAAATAGTGACACAATCCACAAGGATCACTCTAAATACTGACACAATACCCAAGGATCACTCGAAATAGTGACACAATCCCCAAGGATCACTCTAAATAGTGACACAATCCCCAAGGATCACTCTAAATAGTGACACAATCCCCAAGAATCACTCTAAATAGTGACACAATGGCCAAGGATCACTCTAAATAATGACACAATCCCCAAGGGTCACTCTAAATAGTGACACAAACCCCAAGGATAACTCTAAATAGTGACACAAACCCCAAGGATCACTCTAAATAGAGGCACAATCCCCAAGGACCATTCTAAATAGTGACACAATCCCCAAGGATCACTCTAAAGACTGACACAATCCCCATGCATCACTCTAAATAGTGACACAATCCCCGAGGATCTCTCTAAATAGTGACACAATCCCCAAGGATCACTCCAAATAGTGACACAATTACCCAGAATCACTCTAAATACTGACACAATCCCCAAGGATCACTCTAAATAGTGACGCAATACCCAAGGGTCACTCTAAATAGTGACACAATCCCCAAGGATCACTCTAAATAGTAACACAATCCCCAAGGATCACTCTAAATAGTGACACAATCCACAAGGATCACTCTAAATACTGACACAATCCCCAAGGATCACTCGAAATAGTGACACAATCCCCCAGGATCACTCTAAATAGTGACACAATGGCCAAGGATCACTCTAAATAATGACACAATCCCCAAGGATCACTCTAAATAGAGACACAATCGCCGAGGATCTCTCTAAATAGTGACACAATCCCCAAGGACCACTCTAAATTATGACACAATCCCCAAGGATCACTCTAAATAGTGACACAATCCCCAATGATTAATCTAAATAGTGACACAGTCCCCAAGGATCACTCTAAATAGTGACACAATCCCCAAGGATAACTCTAAATAGTGACACAATCCCCAAGGATCACTCTAAATAGTGACACAATACCCAAGGATCACTCCAAATAGTGACACAATCCCCAAGGATCACTCTAAATACTGACACAATCCCGAAGGATCACTCTAAATAGTGACACAATACCCAATGATCACTCAAAATAGTGACACAATCCCCAAGGATAACTCTAAATAGTGACACAATCCCCAAGGATCACTCTAAATAGAAATCATAGAAACCCTACAGTGCAGAAGGAGGCCATTCGGCCCATCGAGTCTGCACCGACCACAATCCCACCCAGGCCCTACCCCCACATATATTACCCGCTAATCCCTCTAACCTACACATCCCAGGACTCTAAGGGGCAATTTTTAACCTGGCCAATCAACCTAACCCGCACATCTTTGGACTGTGGGAGGAAACCTGAGCACCCGGAGGAAACCCACGCAGACACGAGGAGAATGTGCAAACTCCACACAGACAGTGACCCGAGCCGGGAATCGAACCCGGGACCCTGGAGCTGTGAAGCAGCAGTGCTAACCACTGTGCTACCGTGCCGCCCTAAATCACTCTAAATAGGATCACTCTAAATAGTGACACAATCCCCAAGGATCACTCTAAATACTGACACAATCCCCAAGGATCGCTCTCAATAGCGACACAATCCCCAAGGATCATTCTAAATAGTGACACAATCCCTGAGGATCTCTCTCAATAGTGACACAATCCCCAAGGATCACACTAAATAGTGACACAATCC
This sequence comes from Mustelus asterias, assembly GCF_964213995.1. NCBI lineage: Eukaryota > Metazoa > Chordata > Chondrichthyes > Carcharhiniformes > Triakidae > Mustelus > Mustelus asterias. The sequence goes on from NW_027590949.1 coordinate 90,755, forward strand.
CCCAGGATCACTCTAAATACTGACACAATCTCCAAGGATCACTCTAAATAGTGACACAATCCCCAAGGATCACTCTAAATAGTGACACAATCCCCAAGGATCATTCTAAATAGTGACACAATCCCCAAGGATAACTCTAAATACTGACACAATCCCCAAGGATCACTCTAAATAGTGACACAATCCCCAAGGATCACTCTAAATAGTGACACAATCCCCAAGGATCATTCTAAATAGTGACACAATCCCCAAGGATAACTCTAAATAGTGACACAATCCCCAAGGATCACTCCAAATAGTGACACAATCCCCAAGGATCTCTCTAAATACTGACACAATCCCCAAGAATCACTCTAAATAGTGACACAATCCCCAAGGATCACTCTAAATAGAACATAGAACATAGAAAGCCACAGCACAAACAGGCCCTTCGGCCCACAAGTTGCGCCGATCACATCCCCACCTCTAGGCCTATCTATAGCCCTCAATCCCATTAAATCCCATGTACTCATCCAGAAGTCTCTTAAAAGACCCCAACGAGTTTGCCTCCACCACCACCGACGTCAGCCGATTCCACTCACCCACCACCCTCTGAGTGAAAAACTTACCCCTGACATCCCCCCTGTACCTACCCCCCAGCACCTTAAACCTGTGTCCTCTCGTAGCAACCATTTCAGCCCTTGGAAATAGCCTCTGAGAGTCTACCCTATCCAGACCTCTCAACATCTTGTAAACCTCTATCAGGTCACCTCTCATCCTTCGTCTCTCCAGGGAGAAGAGACCAAGCTCCCTCAACCTATCCTCATAAGGCATGCCCCCCAATCCAGGCAACATCCTTGTAAATCTCCTCTGCACCCTTTCAATGGCTTCAACATCTTTCCTGTAATGAGGTGACCAGAACTGCGCGCAGTACTCCAAGTGGGGTCTAACCAGGGTCCTATAAAGCTGCAGCATTATCTCCCGACTCCTAAACTCAATCCCTCGATTAATGAAGGCTAGTACGCCATACGCCTTCTTGACCGCATCCTCCACCTGCGAGGCCGATTTAAGAGTCCTATGGACCCGGACCCCAAGGTCCTTCTGATCCTCTACACTGCTAAGAATGGTACCCTTCATTTTATACTGCTGCTCCATCCCATTGGATCTGCCAAAATGGATCACTACACACTTATCCGGGTTGAAGTCCATCTGCCACTTCTCCGCCCAGTCTTGCATTCTATCTATGTCTCACTGCAACTTCTGACATCCCTCCAAACTATCCACAACACCACCTACCTTGGTGTCGTCAGCAAACTTACCAACCCATCCCTCCACTTCCTCATCCAGGTCATTTATGAAAATGACAAACAGCAAGGGTCCCAGAACAGATCCCTGGGGCACTCCACTGGTCACTGACCTCCATGCAGAGAAAGACCCCTCCACAGCCACTCTCTGCCTTCTGCAGGCAAGCCAGTTCTGGATCCACAAGGCAACAGCCCCTTGGATCCCATGCCCTCTCACTTTCTCAAGAAGTCTTGCATGGGGGACCTTATCGAACGCTTTGCTGAAGTCCATATAGACCACATCCACCGCTCTTCCTTCGTCAATGTGCTTGGTCACATTTTCAAAGAACTCAACCAGGCTCGTAAGGCACGACCTGCCCCTGACAAAGCCGTGCTGACTACTTTTGATCATACTAAACTTCTCTAGATGATCATAAATCCTGTCTCTCAGGATCCTCTCCATCAACTTACCAACCACTGAGGTTAGACTCACCGGTCGGTAATTTCCCGGGCTGTCCCTGTTCCCTTTCTTGAATATAGGGACCACATCCGCAATCCTCCAATCCTCCGGAACCTCTCCCGTCTCCATCGACGATGCAAAGATCATCGCCAAAGGCTCCGCAATCTCCTCCCTCGCCTCCCACAGTAACCTGGGGTACATCCCATCCGGTCCCGGCGACTTACCAACCTTGATGCCATTCAATAGTTCCAACACATCCTCTTTCTTTATGTCCACATGCTCGATCCTTTCTGTCCTCCGCAATCCAGCAGTACAACCACCCAGATCCCTTTCCACCGTGAATACCGAGGTAAAGTATTCATTAAGCAGCTCCGCCATTTCTAACGGTTCCGCACAAACTTTTCCCCCTTCACCTTTTAAGGGTCCTATGCCTTCACATCTCATCCTTTTACTCTTGACATATTTGTAGAAAGCCTTGGGATTCTCCTTAATCTTACCCGCCAAGGTCTTCTCATGACCCCTTCTCGCTCTCCTAATTTCCTTCTTAAGCTCCTTCCTACATCGCGTATACTCCTCTAAATCCTTAACACCTCCTAGCTCTCTGAACCTTCTGTACGCCTCTCTTTTCTTATTCACCAGGTTCATCACAACCTTCGTGCACCACGGTTCCCGTACCCTACCAACACCCCCCTGTCTCATCGGAACGTTGTCATGCAGAGCTCCAGACAAACATTCCTTGAAAATCCTCCACTTTCCTTCGGTACTTTTCCCCAAGAATGCCTCCTTCCAATTTACCCGTCTAATTTCCTCCCTGATGACACTGTATTTCCCTTTACTCCAGAGAAACACTTTCCTAGCCTGCCTGACCCTATCTCTTTCCAATGCTATCGTGAAGGAGATAGAATTATGATCGCTATCCCCAAGATGCTCACCCACCGAGAGATCCTCCACCTGTCCAGGTTCATTAGCCAGCACCAGATCAAGAACAGCCTCTCCTCTAGTAGGCTTATCCACATACTGTGTCAGGAAACTCTCCTGGACACACCTAACAAACTCCTCTCCATCCAAACCCCTAGCCCTAGGGATATTCCAATCTATGTTTGGGAAATTAAAATCTCCCATCACGACAACTCTGTTATTCCTACATCTCTCCAGGATCTGTTTCCCCATCTGCTCCTCAACATCTCTGTTACTATTGGGCGGCCTATAGAAAACACCCAGCAAAGTTACCGACCCCTTCCTGTTCCTAACCTCCACCCACAGAGATTCCGTAGTCAGTCCCTCCACGGCGTCCACCTTCTCTACAGCCGTGACACTATCCCTGATCAACAGTGCCACTCCCCCCCCTCTCATGCCTCCCTCCCTGTCCTTCCTGAAACATCTAAAACCCGGCACCTGAAGCACCCAGTCCTGTCCCTGAGACATCCAAGTCTCCGTAATGGCCACCACATCACAATTCGAAGCAGCAATCCACGCTCCAAGCTCATCCACTTTATTCACTACACTCCTGGCATTAAAATAGACACATCTCAGACCTTCAGCCTGAGCACTTCCCTTCTCCCTCACTCGTCTAACCTCCCTCCTACCCTGTCTACATTCCTTATCTATTTGCGAGCTAACCTCCTCGCTCTCAGTCCCCTCATTTCGATTCCCTCCCCCCAACCTTTCTAGTTTAAAGTCTCACCAGTAGCCTTAGCCAACCTTCCCGCCAGGATATTGGTCCCCCTGGGATTCAAGTGCCACCCGTCTTTTTTAAACAGGTCACACCTGCCCCTAAAGAGGTCCCAATGATCCAAGTATCCAAATCCTTGTCCCTTGCTCCAGTCCCTCAGCCACGCATTAATTCTCCACCGATTCCTGTTCTCACTCTCCCGCGGCACAGGCAGCAATCCCGAGATTACTACCTTTGCATTCCTCTTTCTCAGCTGTCTCCCCAACTCCCTATATTCTCTTTTCATGACCCCTTCCCTCTTCCTACCTATGTCAGCAGTACCTATATGCATCACGACCTTGGGCTCCTCTCCCTCCCCCTTCAGGATTTCTGGGACTCGACCAGAGACATCCCGGACCCCTGCACCAGGGAGGCAAACCACCATCCGAGAGTCCCGTCTGTGTCCGCAAAAACGCCTATCTGACCCTCTCACCGTAGAGTCCCCAATTAGCACTACCCTCCTTTCCTTACCCCTTTGCACTACTGGGCCAGGCTCAGCTCCAGAGACACTGCCACCGCTGCTTCCCCCAGGTGGGCTGTCCACCCCAGTAGTACTCAGACAGGAGTACTTATTATTAAGGGGCACATCCACCGGGGTGCTCACCATCACCCGAGCTTTCTCCTTCCTCACTGTTACCCAGTTACCCTCCTCCCGTGGTCCCGGTGTGACCACCTGCCGATAGCTCCTGTCAATGACCTCCTCACTATCCCTAACCCGGCGAAGGTCCTCGAGCTGCAATTCCAGTTCCCTAACATGGTCCCTTAGGAACCGCAGCTCAACACACCCAGCACAGATATGGTCGTCTGGGAGGCTAGGAGCCTTCAGGACCTCCCACATCCTACATTGGGAACAACATACTGGCCTGACAGTCATAATTGCCCTTTTAAACACAGGGAAAAAAGTGAATGAAGATTATTCCTCTGTGTTCCAAATTATTTCTACCAAGGTACCCGGAGAAAAGTAACTTATAAATAAAATTTTTTAAAAATAAGAAACTCACCCCTGCTCGCCCTTTCTGCCTAAGCCCGATGAGCCAAAGCCCCTCAGTTCTCACTCAGCTCCGTCTCACTCCGCTGCCCGCTAGATAGTGGGACCTGCCTTTTAAACCTCCTGTGCACTAAAAAAAAACTCAAGAGACCCTTCCCAGTAAACCCCGCGGCCACTGCCGGTTGCGCGCCAAAATTTAAAACTAAATTAAATAAATAAATAACACCCGCGGAAAAGTACTTAAAACTAATTCTTACCCCAAAAATCCTGTCACCAGTCACAGCTCTGCCTTTCTCCACAGCAAATAGTGACACAATCCCCAAGGATCACTCTCAATACTGACACAATCCCCAAGGATCACTCGAAATAGTGACACAATCCCCCAGGATCACTCTAAATAGTGACACAATGGCCAAGGATCACTCTAAATAATGACACAATCCCCAAGGATCACTCTAAATAGAGACACAATCGCCGAGGATCTCTCTAAATAGTGACACAATCCCCAAGGACCACTCTAAATTCTGACACAATCCCCAAGGATCACTCTAAATAGTGACACAATCCCCAATGATTAATCTAAATAGTGACACAGTCCCCAAGGATCACTCTAAATAGTGACACAATCCCCAAGGATCACTCTAAATAGTGACACAATCCCCAAGGATCACTCTAAATAGTGACACAATTCCCAAGGGTCACTCTAAGTAGTGACACAATCCACAAGTATCATTCAAAATCGTGACACAATCCCCAAGGATCACTCTAAATAGTGAAACAATTCCCAAGGATCACTCCAAATAGTGACACAATTCCCAAGGATCACTCTAAATAGTGACACAATCCCCAAAGATCACTCTAAATCGTGACAGAGTCAAGTCGTGCCTCACTAATTTGATAAAAAAATTTTAGGAGGTATCTAATTTTGTTGATGAAGTTCGGGCAGTTGATGTCATATGCATGGATTTTAGTAAGTTGTTTGATAAGGTTTGATAAGGTTTGATAAGGTTTAAGAAGAAAGTAAGGAGGTGTGGGATAGAGGGAAAGTTGGCCGATTGGATAGGTAACTGGCTGTCTGATCGAAGACAGAGGGTGATGGTGGATGGAAAATTTTCGGATTGGAGGCAGGTTGCTAGCGGAGTGCCGCAGGGATCAGTGCTTGGTCCTCTGCTCTTTGTGATTTTTATCAATGACTTAGAGGAGGGGGCTGAAGGGTGGATCACTAAATTTGCTGGTGACACCAAGATTGGTGGAGGAGTGGATGAGGTGGAGGGCTGTTGTAGGCTGCAAAGAGACATAGATAGGATTTGGGCGGCACGGTAGCACAGTGGTTAGCACTGCTGCTTCACAGCTCCAGGGTCCTGGGTTCGGTTCCCGGCTCGGGTCACTGTCTGTGTGGAGTTTGCACATTCTCCTCATGTCTGCGTGGGTTTCCTCCGGGTGATCCGGTTTCCTCCCACAGTCCAAAGATGTGCAGGTTAGGTTGATTGGCCAGGTTAAAAATTGCCCCTTAGAGTCCTGGGATGCGGAGGTTAGAGGGATTAGCGGGTAAATATGTGGGGGTAGGGCCTGGGTGGGATTGTGGTCGGTGCAGACTCGATGGGCCGAATGGCCTCCTTCTGCACAAGGATCACTCTAAATAGTGACACAATCCGCAAGGATCACTCGAAATAGTGACACAAAACCCAAGGATCACTCTAAATAGTTACACAATCCCCAAGGATCATTCTAAATAGTGACAGAATCCCCAAGGATCACACTGAATAGAGACACAATCCCCAAGGATCACTCTAAAGAGTGACACAATCCCCAAGGATCACTCTAAATACTGACACAATCCCCAAGGAACACTCTATATAGTGACACAATTCCCAAGGGTCATTCTAAATAGTGATACAATTCCCAAGGGTCACTCTAAATAGTGACACAATACCCAGGAATCACTCTAAAAATTGACACAACCCTCAAGGGCCACATCCAAATTGTGACACAAACCCCAAGGATCACTCGATATAGTAACAGAACCCCCAAGGATCACTCTAAATAGAGACACAATCCCCAAGGATCACTCTCAATACTGACACAATCCCCAAAGATCACTCTAAATAGTGACACAATACCCAAGAATCACTCTAAAAATTGACACAACCCTCAAGGACCACACCCAAATTGTGACACAAACCCCAATGATCACTCTAAATAGTGACGCAATCCCCAAGGATCACTCCATATAGTGACACAATTCCCAAGGGTCACTCTAAATAGTGACACAATCCCCAAGGATCACTCTAAATAACGACACAATCCCCATGGATCACTCTCAATAGTGACACAATCCCCAAGGATCACTCTAAATAGTGACACAATCCCCAAGGATCACTTTCAATAGTGACACAATCCCCAAGGCTCACTCTAAATAGTGACACAATCCCCAAGGATCACTCTAAATAGTGACACAATCCCCAAGGATCACTTTCAATAGTGACACAATCCCCAAGGATCACTCTAAATAGTGACACAATTCCCAAGGGTCACTCTAAATAGTGACACAATCCACAAGTATCATTCTAAGTAGTGGCACAATCCCCAAGGATCACTCTAAATAGTAACACAATCCCCAAGGATCACTCAAAATAGTGACACAGTCCACAAGGATCACTCCAAATAGTGACACAATTCCCAAGGGTCACTCTAAATAGTGACACAATCCACAAGTATCATTCTAAATAGTGACACAATCCCCAAGGATCACTCTAAATAGTGACACAATCCCCAAGGATCACTCCAAATAGTGACACAATTCCCAAGGGTCACTCTTAATAGTGACACTATCCACAAGTATCATTCTAAATAGTGACGCAATCCCGATGGATCACTCTAAATCGTGAAAGGGTCAAGTCGTGCCTCACTAATTTGATAAAAAAATTTTAGGAGGTCTCTAATTTTGTTGATGAAGTTCGTGCAGTTGATGTCATATGCATGGATTTTAGTAAGTCGTTTGATAAGGTCCCCCATGGGAGGTTTATGAAGAAAGTAAGGAGGTGTGGGATAGAGGGAAAGTTGGCCGATTGGATAGGTAACTGGCTGTCTGATCGAAGACAGAGGGTGATGGTGGATGGAAAATTTTCGGATTGGAGGCAGGTTGCTAGCGGAGTGCCGCAGGGATCAGTGCTTGGTCCTCTGCTCTTTGTGATTTTTATCAATGACATAGAGGAGGGGGCTGAAGGGTGGATCACTAAATTTGCTGGTGACACCAAGATTGGTGGAGTAGTGGATGAGGTGGAGGGCTGTTGTAGGCTGCAAAGAGACATAGATATGATTTGGGCGGCACGGTAGCACAGTGGTTAGCACTGCTGCTTCACAGCTCCAGGGTCCTGGGTTCGATTCCCGGCTCGGGTCACTGTCTGTGTGGAGTTTGCACATTCTCCTCATGTCTGCGTGGGTTTCCTCCGGGTGCTCCGGTTTCCTCCCACAGTCCAAAGATGTGCAGGTTAGGTTGATTGGCCAGGTTAAAAATTGCCAGGTTAAAAAGTCCAGGGATGCGTAGGTTAGAGGGATTAGCGGGTAAATATGTGGGGGTAGGGCCTGGGTGGGATTGTGGTCGGTGCAGACTCGATGGGCCGAATGGCCTCCTTCTGCACTGTAGGGTTTCTATGATTTCTATGATTTCTAAGGATGCAGAGCTGGGCTGAAAAATGGCAAATGGAGTTTAACCCTGATAAATATGAGGTGATTCATTTTGGTAGGACAAATTTAAATGTGGATTACAGGATCAAAGGTAGGGTTCTGAAGACTGTGAAGGAACAGACAGACCGTGGGGTCCATATCCACAGATCTCTAAAAGTTGCCACACAAGTGGAGAGAGCTGTGAAGAACGCCTCGAGTGTGTTACCTTTTATTAACAGGGGGTTGGAGTTTAAGAGCCATGGGGTTATGCTGCAACTGTACAGGACATTGGTGAGACCACATTTGGAATATTGTGTGCAGTTCTGGTCACCTCACTATAAGAAGGATGTGGAAGCGGTGGAAGGAGTGCAGAGGAGACTTACCAGGATGCAGCCTGGTTTGGAGGGTAGGTCTTATGAGGAAAGGTTGCGGGAGCTAGGGCTGTTCTCTCTGGAGCGGAGGTGGCTGAGGGGAGACTTAATAGAGGTTGATAAAATGATGAAGGGGATAGATAGAGTGAACGTTCAAAGACTATTTCCTCGGGCGGATGGAGCTATTACAAGGGGGCCTAACTATAGGGTTCGTGGTGGGAGATATAGGAAGGATATCAGAGGTAGGTTCTTTACGCAGTGAGTGGTTGGTGTGTGGAATGGACTGCCTGCAGAGATAGTGGAGTCAGACACTTTAGGAACATTTAAGCGGTTATTGCATAGGCACATGGAGCACACCAGGATGATAGGGAGTGGGATAGCTTGATCTTGGTTTCAGATAAAGCTCGGCACAACATTGTGGGCCGAGGGGCCTGTTCTGTGCTGTACTGTTCCATGTTCTCTGTTCTTAATAGTGACACAATCCCCAAGGATCACTCTAAATAGTGACAGAATCCCCAAGGATCACTCTAAATAGTGACACAATTCCTAAGGATCACTCTAAATAGAGACACAAACGCCAAGGATCACTCTAAATAGTGACACAATCCCCAAGGATCACTCTAAATAGTGCCACAATCCCCAAGGATCACTCTAAATAGTGACACAATCCCCAATGATGACTCTAAATAGTGACACAATCCCCATGGATCACTCTAAATAGTGACACAATCCCCATGGATCACTCTAAATAGTGACACAATCCCTAAGGATCACTCTAAATAGAGACACAAACCCCAGGGATCACTCTAAATAGTGACACAATCCCCAAGGATCACTCTAAATAGTGCCACAATCCCCAAGGATCACTCTAAATTGTGACACAATCCGCAAGGATGACTCTAAATAGTGACACAATCCCCAAGGATCATTCTAAATACTGACACAATCCCCAAGGATCACTCTCAATAGTGACCCAATCCAGAAGGATCACTCTCAATAGTGACACAATCCCCATGGATCACTCTGAATAGTGGCACAATTCCCAAGGATCACTTTCAATAGTGACACAATCCCCAAGGCTCACTCTAAATAGTGACACAATCCCCAAGGATCACTCTAAATAGTGACACAATCCCCAAGGATCACTTTCAATAGTGACACAATCCCCAAGGATCACTCTAAATAGTGACACAATCCGCAAGGATCACTCTAAATAGTGACAGAATCCCCAAGGATCACACTGAATAGAGACACAATCCCCAAGGATCACTCTAAAGAGTGACACAATCCCCAAGGATCACTCTAAATACTGACACAATCCCCAAGGAACACTCTAAATAGTGACACAATTCCCAAGGGTCACTCTAAATAGTGATACAATTCCCAAGGGTCACTCTAAATAGTGACACAATGCCCAGGAATCACTCTAAAAATTGACACAACCCTCAAGGGCCACATCCAAATTGTGACACAAACCCCAAGGATCACTCTATATAGTGACAGAATCCCCAAGGATCACTCTAAATAGAGACACAATCCCCAAGGATCACTCTCAATACTGACACAATCCCCAAGGATCACTCTAAATAGTGACACAATACCCAAGAATCACTCTAAAAATTGACACAACCCTCAAGGACGACATCCAAATTGTGACACAAACCCCAATGATCACTCTAAATAGTGACACAATCCCCAAGGATCACTCCAAATAGTGACACAATTCCCAAGGGTCACTCTAAATAGTGACACAATCCCCAAGGATCACTCTAAATAACGACAGAATCCCCATGGATCACTCTCAATAGTGACACAATCCCCAAGGATCACTCTAAATAGTGACACAATCCCCAAGGATCACTTTCAATAGTGACACAATCCCCAAGGCTCACTCTAAATAGTGACACAATCCCCAAGGATCACTCTAAATAGTGACACAATCCCCAAGGATCATTTTCAATAGTGACACAATCCCCAAGGATCACTCTAAATAGTGACACAATGCGCAAGGATCACTCTAAATAGTGACACAAAACCCAAGGATCACTCTAAATAGTTACACAATCCCCAAGGATCATTCTAAATAGTGACAGAAACCCCAAGGATCACACTGAATAGAGACACAATCCCCAAGGATCACTCTAAAGATTGACACAATCCCGAAGGATCACTCTAAATACTGACACAATCCCCAAGGAACACTCTAAGTAGTGACACAATTCCAAAGGGTCACTCTAAATAGTGATACAATCCCCAAGGATCACTCTAAATAGTGACACAATACCCAAGAATCACTCTAAAAAATGACACAACCCTCAAGGACCACATCCAAATTATGACACAAACCCCAATGATCACTCCAAATAGTGACACAATTCCCAAGGGTCACTCTAAATAGTGGCACAATCCACAAGGATCACTCCAAATAGTGACACAATTCCCAAGGGTCACTCTAAATAGTGACACAATCCACAAGTATCATTCTAAGTAGTGACACAATCCCCAAGGATCACTCTAAATAGTAACACAATCCCCAAGGATCACTCTAAATAGTGACACAATCCAGAAGGATCACTCCAAATAGTGACACAATTCCCAAGGGTCACTCTAAATAGTGACACAATCCACAAGTATCATTCTAAATAGTGACACAATCCCCAAGGATCACTCTAAATAGTGACACAATCCCCAAGGATCACTCCAAATAGTGACACAATTCCCAAGGGTCACTCTTAATAGTGACACAATCCACGAGTATCATTCTAAATAGTGACACAATCCCCAAGGATCACTTTAAATAGTGACACAATCCCCAAGGATCACTCTAAATAGTGACACAATCCCGAAGGATCACTCTAAATCGTGACAGAGTCAAGTCGTGCCTCACTAATTTGATTTAAAAAATTTAGGAGGTATCTAATTTTGTTGATGAAGTTCGGGCAGTTGATGTCATATGCATGGATTTTAGTAAGTCGTTTGATAAGGTCCCCCATGGGAGGTTTATGAAGAAAGTAAGGAGGTGTGGAATAGAGGGAAAGTTGGCCGATTGGATAGGTAACTGGCTGTCTGATCGAAGACAGAGGGTGATGGTGGATGGAAAATTTTCGGATTGGAGGCAGGTTGCTCGCGGAGTGCCGCAGGGATCAGTGTTTGGTCCTCTGCACTTTGTGATTTTTATCAATGACTTAGAGGAGGGGGCTGAAGGGTGGATCACTAAATTTGCTGGTGACACCAAGATTGGTGGAGTAGTGGATGAGGTGGAGGGCTGTTGTAGGCTGCAAAGAGACATAGATAGGATTTGGGCGGCACGGTAGCACAGTGGCTAGCACTGCTGCTTCACAGCTCCAGGGTCCTGGGTTCGATTCCCGGCTCGGGTCACTGTCTGTGTGGAGTTTGCACATTCTCCTCATGTCTGCGTGGGTTTCCTCCGGGTGCTCCGGTTTCCTCCCACAGTCCAAAGATGTGCAGGTTAGGTTGATTGGCCAGGTTAAAAATTGCCCCTTCGAGTCCTGGGATGCGTAGGTTAGAGGGATTAGCGGGTAAATATGTGGGCGTAGGGCCTGGGTGGGATTGTGGTCGGTGCAGACTCGATGGGCCGAATGGCCTCCTTCTGCACTGTAGGGTTTCTATGATTTCTATGATTTCTAAGGATGCAGAGCTAGGCTGAAAAATGGCAAATGGAGTTTAACCCTGATAAATATGAGGTGATTCATTTTGGTAGGACAAATTTAAATGTGTATTACAGGGTCAAAGGTAGGGTTCTGAAGACTGTGGAGGAACAGACAGATCGTGGGGTCCATATCCACAGATCTCTAAAAGTTGCCACTCAAGTGGAGAGAGCTGTGAAGAACGCCTCGAGTGTGTTACCTTTTATTAACAGGGGGTTGGAGTTTAAGAGCCATGGGGTTATGCTGCATCTGTACAGGACCTTGGTGAGACCACATTTGGAATATTGTGTGCAGTTCTGGTCACCTCACTATAAGAAGGATGTGGAAGCGCTGGAAAGAGTGCAGAGGAGACTTACCAGGATGCAGCCTGGTTTGGAGGGTAGGTCTTATGAGGAAAGGTTTGCGGGAGCAAGGGCTGTTCTCTCTGGAGCGGAGGTGGCTGAGGGGAGACTTAATAGAGGTTGCTAAAATGATGAAGGGGATAGATAGAGTGAACGTTCAAAGACTATTTCCTCGGGTGGATGGAGCTATTACAAGGGAGCCTAACTATAGGGTTCGTGGTGGGAGATATAGGAAGGATATCAGAGGTAGGTTCTTTACGCAGTGAGTGGTTGGGGTGGGGAATGGACTGCCTGCAGTGATAGTGGAGTCAGACACTTTAGGAACATTTAAGCGGTTATTGGATAGGCACATGGAGCACACCAGGATGATAGGGAGTGGGATAGCTTGATCTTGGTTTCAGATAAAGCTCGGCACAACATCGTGGGCCGAAGGGCCTGTTCTGTGCTGTACTGTTCCATGTTCTATGTTCTTAATAGTGACACAATCCCCAAGGATCACTCTAAATAGTGACACAAACCCCAGGGATCACTCTAAATAGTGACACAATCCCCAAGGATCACTCTAAATAGTGCCACAATCCCCAAGGATCACTCTAAATAGTGACACAATCCCCAACGATGACTCTAAATACTGATACAATCCCCAAGGATCATTCTAAATACTGACACAATCCCCAAGGATCACTCTCAATAGTGACACAATCCCCAAGGATCACTCTCAATAGTGACACAATCCCCAAGGATCACTCTAAATAGTGACACAATCCCCAAGGATCACTTTCAATAGTGACACAATCCCCAAGGCTCACTCTAAATAGTGACACAATCCCCAAGGATCACTCTAAATAGTGACACAATCCCCAAGGATCACTTTCAATAGTGACACAATCCCCAAGGATCACTCTAAATAGTGACACAATCCGCAAGGATCACTCTAAATAGTGACACAAAACCCAAGGATCACTCTAAACAGTTAGACAATCCCCAAGGATCATTCTAAATAGAGACACAATCCCCAAGGATCACTCTAAAGAGTGACACAATCCCCAAGGATAACTCTAAATAGTGACACAATCCCCAAGGAACACTCTAAATAGTGACACAATTCCCAAGGGTCACTCTAAATAGTGATATAATCCCCAAGGATCACTCTAAATAGTGACACAATACCCAGGAATCACTCTAAAAATTGACACAACCCTCAAGGACCACATCCAAATTGTGACACAAACTCCAATGATCACTCTAAATAGTGGCACAATCCCCAAGGATCACTCCAAATAGTGACACAATTCCCAAGGATCACTCTAAATAGTGACACAATCCCCAAGGATCACTCTAAATAACGACACAATCCCCATGGATCACTCTAAATAGTGACACAATCCCCAAGGATCACTCTAAATAGTGACACAATCCCCAAGGATCACTCCAAATAGTGACACAATTCCCAAGGGTCACTCTAAATAGTGACACAATCCACAAGTCTCATTCTAAATAGTGACACAATCCCCAAGGATCACTCTAAATAGTGACACAATCCACAAGTAACATTCTAAATAGTGACATAATCCCCAAGGATCACTTTAAATAGTGACACAATCCCCAAGGATCACTCTAAACAGTGACACAATCCCCAAGGATCACTTTCAATAGTGACACAATCCCCAAGGATCACTCTAAATAGTGACACAATCCGCAAGGAACACTCTAAATAGTGACACAATTCCCAAGGGTCACTCTAAATAGTGATATAATCCCCAAGGATCACTCTAAATAGTGACACAATACCCAGGAATCACTCTAAAAATTGACACAACCCTCAAGGACCACATCCAAATTGTGACACAAACTCCAATGATCACTCTAAATAGTGGCACAATCCCCAAGGATCACTCCAAATAGTGACACAATTCCCAAGGATCACTCTAAATAGTGACACAATCCCCAAGGATCACTCTAAATAACGACACAATCCCCATGGATCACTCTAAATAGTGACACAATCCCCAAGGGTCACTCTAAATAGTGGCACAATCCACAAGGATCACTCCAAATAGTGACACAATTCCCAAGGGTCACTCTAAATCGTGACACAATCCACAAGTAACATTCTAAATAGTGACACAATCCCCAAGGATCACTCTAAGTAGTGACACAATCCCCAAGGATCACTCTAAATAGTGACACAATCCCCAAGGATCACTCTAAATAGTGACACAATCCCCAAGGATCACTCCAAATAGTGACACAATTCCCAAGGGTCACTCTAAATAGTGACACAATCCACAAGTATCATTCTAAATAGTGACACAATCCCCAAGGATCACTCTAAATAGTGACACAATCCACAAGTAACATTCTAAATAGTGACATAATCCCCAAGGATCACTTTAAATAGTGACACAATCCCCAAGGATCACTCTAAACAGTGACACAATCCCCAAGGATCACTCTAAATCGTGACAGAGTCAAGTCGTGCCTCACTAATTTGATAAAAAAATTTTAGGAGGTATCTAATTTTGTTGATGAAGTTCGGGCAGTTGATGTCATATGCATGGATTTTAGTAAGGCGTTTGATATGGTCCCCCATGGGAGGTTTATGAAGAAAGTAAGGAGGTGTGGGATAGAGGGAAAGTTGGCCGATTGGATAGATAACTGGCTGCCTGATCGAAGACAGAGGGTGATGGTGGATGGAATAATTTCGGATTGGAGGCAGGTTGCTAGCGGAGTGCCGCAGGGGTCAGTGCTTGGCCCTCTGCTCTTTGTGATTTTTATCAATGACTTAGAGGAGGGGGCTGAAGGGTGGACCACTAAATTTGCTGGTGACACCAAGATTGGTGGAGTAGTGGATGAGGTGGAGGGCTGTTGTAGGCTGCAAAGAGACATAGATAGGATGCAGAGCTGGGCTGAAAAATGGCAAATGGAGTTTAACCCTGATAAATGTGAGGTGATTCATTTTTTTAGGACAAATTTAAATGTGGATTACAGGGTCAAAGGTAGGGTTCTGAAGACTGTGGAGGAACAGACAGATCGTGGGGTCCATATCCACAGATCTCTAAATGTTGCCACTCATGTGGAGAGAGCTGTGAAGAACGCCTCGAGTGTGTTACCTTTTATTAACAGGGGGTTGGAGTTTAAGAGCCATGGGGTTATGCTGCATCTGTACAGGACCTTGGTGAGACCACATTTGGAATATTGTGTGCAGTTCTGGTCACCTCACTATAAGAAGGATGTGGAAGCGCTGGAAAGAGTGCAGAGGAGACTTACCAGGATGCAGCCTGGTTTGGAGGGTAGGTCTTATGAGGAAAGGTTGCGGGAGTAGTGCTGTTCTCTCTGGAGCGGAGGTGGCTGAGGGGAGACTTAATAGAGGTTGATAAAATGATGAAGGGGATAGATAGAGTGGACGTTCAAAGACTATTTCCTCGGGTGGATGGAGCTATTACAAGGGGGCCTAACTATAAGGTTCGTGGTGGGAGATATAGGAAGGATATCAGAGGTAGGTTCTTTACGCAGTGAGTGGTTGGGGTGTGGAATGGACTGCCTGCAGTGATAGTGGAGTCAGACACTTTAGGAACATTTAAGCGGTTATTGGATAGGCACATGGAGCACACCAGGATGATAGGGAGTGGGATAGCTTGATCTTGGTTTCAGATAAAGCTCGGCACAACATCGTGGGCCGAAGGGCCTGTTCTGTGCTGTACTGTTCCATGTTCTATGTTCTTAATAGTGACACAATCCCCAAGGATCACTCTAAATAGTGACACAATCCCCAAGGATCAATCTATACAGTAACACAATCCCCAAGGATCACTCTAAATAGTGTTACAATCCCCAAGGATCACTGTAAACAGTAACACAATCCTCAAGGATCACTGTAAATAGAACATAGAACCTAGAACAGTACAGCACAGAACAGGCCCTTCAGCCCACGATGTTGTGCCGAGCTTTATCTGAAACCAAGATCAAGCGATCCCACTCCCTATCATCCTGGTGTGCTCCATGTGCCTATCCAATAACCGCTTAAATGTCCCTAAAGTGTCTGACTCCACTATCTCTGCAGGCAGTCCATTCCACACCCCAACCACTCTCTGCGTTAAGAACCTACCTCTGATATCCTTCCTATATCTCCCACCATGGACCCTATAGTTATGCCCCCTTGTAATAGCTCCATCCACCCGAGGAAATAGTCTTTGAACGTTCACTCTATCTATCCCCTTCATCATTTTATAAACCTATATTAAGTCTCCCCTCAACCTCCTCAGCTCCAGAGAGAACAGCCCGTGCTCCCTCAACCTTTCCTCATAAGACCTACCCTCCAAACCAGGCAGCATCCTGGTAAATCTCCTTTGCACTTTTTCCAGCGGTTCCCCATCCTTCTTTTCGTGAGGTGACCAGAACTGCACACAATATTCCAAATGTGGTCTCATCAAGGTCCTGTACAGTTACAGCATAACCCCACGGCTCTTAAACTCCAGCCCCCTGTTAATAAAAGCTAACACACTATCGGCCTTCTTCACTTGAGTGGCAACCTTTTGAGATCTGTGGATATGGACCCCAAGATCTCTCTGTTCCTCCACAGTCTTCAGAACCCTACCTTTGACCCTGTAATCCACATATAAATTAGTCCTACCAAAATGAATCACCTGACATTTATCAGGGTTAAACTCCATTTGCCATTTTTCAGCCGAGCTTTGCATTCTATCTATGTCTATTTGCAGCCTACAACAGCCGTCCATCTCATCCGCGACTCCACCAATCTTGGTGTCATCAGCAAATTTACTGATCCACCCTTCAGCCCCCTCCAAGTCATTCATAATAATCACAAAGAGCAGAGGACAAAGCACTGATCCCTGTGGCACTCTGCTAGCAACCTGCCTCCAATCCGAAAATTTTCCATCCACCACCACCCTCTGTCTTCGATCAGACAGCCAGTTACCTATCCAATCGGCCAACTTTCCCTCTATCCCACACCTCCTCACTGTCATCATAAGCCGACCATGGGGGACCTTATCAAACGCCTTACTAAAATCCATGTATATGACGTCAACTGCACTACCTTCATCAACACACTTAGTTACCTCCTCAAAAAATTCAATCAAATTTGTGAGGCACGACTTGCCCTTCACGAATCCGTGCTGACTACCCCGGATTAATCCGCATCTTTCTAAGTGGTCGTAAATCCCATCCCTAAGGACCTTTTCCATCAATTTACCAACCACCGAAGTAAGACTAACCGGTCTATAATTACCAGGGTCATTCCTATTCCCTTTCTTAAACAGAGGAACAACATTCACCACTCTCCAGTCCTCTGGCACCATCCCCGTGGACAACGAGGACCCAAAGATCAAAGCGAAAGGCTCTACAATCTCATCCCGTGCCTCCCAAAGAATCCTAGGATATATTTCATCAGGCCAAGGGGACTTATCGACCTTCAGTTTATTCAAAACTGCCAGGACATCCTCCCTCCGAACATCTATTTCCTCCAGCCTATTAGCCTGTAACACCTTCTCTTCCTCAAAAACATGGCCCCTCTCCGAGGTGAACACTGACGAAAAGTATTCATTCATCACCACTCCTATCTCTACTTACTCCATAAACAAGATCCCACGACTATCCTTGACCGGCGCTAACCTCACCCTGGTCATTCTTTTATTGCTCACATAAGAGTAAAAAGCCTTAGGGTTTTCCTTGATCCGACTCGCCAAAGACTTCTCATGTCCCCTCCTAGCTCTCCTAAGCCCCTTTTTCAGCTCATTCCTTGCTAACTTGTAACCCTCAATCGAGCCAACTGAACCTTGTTTCCTCATCCCTACATAAGCTTCCCTCTTCCTTTTCACAAGACATCCCACCTCTTTCGTGAACCATGGTTCCCTCACTCGGCCATTTCCTCCCTGCCTGACAGGGACATACCTATCATGGAAACCCAGTATATGTTCCTTGAAAAAGAACAAAGAACAATGAACAAAGAACAGTACAGCACAGGAAACAGGCCCTTCGGCCCTCCAAGCCTGTGCCGCTCCTTGGTCCAACTAGGCCAATCGTTTGTATCCCTCCATTCCCAGGCTGCTCATGTGACTATCCAGGTAAGTCTTAAACGATGTCAGCGTGCCTGCCTCCACCACCCTACTTGGCAGCGCATTCCAGGCCCCCACCACCCTCTGTGTAAAAAACGTCCCTCTGATATCTGAGTTATACTTCGCCCCTCTCACCTTCAGCCCGTCACCTCTGACCTGGGAAAAAGCTTCCCACTGTTCACCCTATCTATACCCTTCATAATCTTGTACACCTCTATTAGATCTCCCCTCATTCTCCGTCTTTCCAAGGAGAACAACCCCAGTCTACCCAATCTCTCCTCATAGCTAAGACCCTCCATACCAGGCAACATCCTGGTAAACCTTCTCCGCACTCTCTCTAACGCCTCCACGTCCTTCTGGTAGTGCGGCGACCAGAACTGGACGCAGTACTCCAAATGTGGCCTAACCAGTGTTCTATACAGCTGCATCATCAGACTCCAGCTTTTATACTCTATACCCCGTCCTATAAACGCAAGCATACCATATGCCTTCTTCACCACCTTCTCCACCTGTGTTGCCACCTTCAAGGATTTGTAGACTTGCACACCTAGGTCCCTCTGTGTTTCTATACTCCCCTGATGACTCTGCCATTTATTGTATAACTCCTCCCTACATTATTTCTTCCAAAATGCATCACTTCGCATTTATCCGGATTAAACTCCATCTGCCACCTCTCCGCCCAATTTTCCAGCCTATCTGTATCCTGCTGTATTGCCCGACAATGCTCTTCGCTATCCGCAATTCCAGCCATCTTTGTGTCATCCGCAAACTTGCTGATTACACCAGTTACACCTTCTTCCAAATCATTTATGTATATCACAAATAGCAGAGGCCCCAGTACAGAGCCCTGCGGAACACCACTGGTCACAGACCTCCAGCCGGAAAAAGACCCTTCGACCACTACCCTCTGTCTCCTACGGCCAAGCCAGTTCTCCACCCATCTAGCCACTTCTCCTTGTATCCCATGAGCCTTAACCTTCTTAACCAACCTGCCATGTGGGACTTTGTCAAATGCCTTACTGAAATCCATATAGACGACATCCACGGCCCTTCCTTCGTCAACCGTTTTTGTCACTTCCTCAAAAAACTCCACCAAATTTGTAAGGCACGACTTCCCTCTTACAAAACCATGCTGTCTGTCACTAATGAGATTGTTCCGTTCTAAATGCACATACATCCTGTCTCTAAGAATCCTCTCCTACCACGGACGTCAAGCTTACCGGCCTATAATTTCCTGGGTTATCCCTGCTACCCTTCTTAAACAACGGGACCACATTCGCTATCCTCCAATCCTCAGAGACCTCACCCGTGTCCAAAGAAGCGACAAAGATTTCCGTCAGAGGCCCAGCAATTTCATCTCTCGTCTCCCTGAGCAGTTGAGGATAGATGCCATCAGGCCCTGGGGCTTTGTCAGTTTTAATGTTCCCTAAAAAACCTAACACTTCCTCTCTTGTAATGGAGATTTTCTCTAACGGGTCAACACCTCCCTCCGAGACACTCCCGGTTAACTCGCCCCTCTCCTTCGTGAATGCCGATGCAAAGTATTCATTTAGGATCTCCCCTATTCCCTTGGGTTCTAAGCATAATTCCCCTCCTTTGTCCCTGAGAGGTCCGATTTTCTCCCTGACAACTCTTTTGTTCCTAACGTATGAATAGAATGCCTTAGGATTCTCCTTAATCCTGCCTGCCAAGAACATCTCGTGACCTCTTTTTGCCCTTCTAACTTCCCGTTTTAGTTCTTTCCTACTCTCTCTGTATTCCTCCAGAGCTCCATCTGTTTTCAGTTGCCTGGACTTAACGTATGCCTCCCTTTTCATTTTAATCAGATCCTCAATTTCCCTGGTTATCCACGGCTCTCGAATCCTACCTTTCCTATCTTTCCTTTTTACAGGCACATGCCTATCCTGCAGCCTTATCAATAGTTCCTTAAAAGACTCCCACATGCCAGACGCGGACGTACCCTCGAACATCCTCTCCCAGGAAAAGTTCCACTTTTCATCCGTGCCTTTCCCTGACAGTTTCTGTTCCCAACTTATGCCCCCTAATTCTTGCCTAATCGCATCATAATTACCTCTCCCCCAATTGTAAACCTTGCCCTGCCATACGGCCCTATCCCTCTCCATTGCAATAACAAAAGACACCGAATTGTGGTCACTATCTCCAAAGTATTCTCCCACAACCAAATCTAACACTTGGACCGGTTCATTTCCCATTACCAAATCCAATGTGGCCTCACCTCTTGTCGGCCTGTCCACATATTGTGTCAGGAAACCCTCCTGCACACACTGCACAAAAACTGCCCCATCTGAACTATTTGACCTACAAAGGTTCCAATCAATATTTGGAAAGTTAAAGTCCCCCATGACAACTACCCTGTGAACCCCACACATATCCACAATCTGCTTAGCAATTTCTTCCTCCACATCTCTATTACTATTTGGGGGCCTATAGGAAACTCCTAACAACGTGACCGCTCCTTTCCTATTTCTAACTTCAACCCATATTACCTCAGTGTGCAGATCCCCCTCGAACTGCCTTTCCGCAGCCGTTAAACTATCCTTGATTAACAATGCCACTCCTCCACCTCTTTTACCAGCTTCCCTACACTTACTGAAACATCTATAACCCGGAACGTCCCACAACCATTCATGTCCTTGTTCTACCCACGTCTCCGTAATGGCCACAACATCGTAGTCCCAAGTAGCAATCCACGCCCCAAGTTCATCCACCTTGTTCCGGATGCTCCTTGCATTGAAGTAGACACACTTCAACCCACCTTCCTGTCTACCGGTACCCACCCTTGACCCTGATACTTTCCCCAATACCTCACCACCCTCAACACTGACTTCTGGACGACAACTCCTTTTCCCACTCCCCTGACAAATTAGTTTAAACCCCCCTGAAGAGCCGTATCAAATTTCCCTCCAAGGATATTGGTGCCCCTCTGGTTCAGGTGCACCCCGTCCTGTTTGTACAGGTCCCACCTTCCCCAGAATGTGTTCCAATTATCCACGTATCTGAAACCCTCCCTCCTGCACCATCCCTGCAACCACATGTTTAACTGCACTCTCTCCCTGTTCCTCAACTCGCTATCAAGTGGCACCGGTAATGTACCAGAGATGACCACATGTTTTCTCTTGGCTCTCAGCTTCCAGCCCAGCTCCCGAAATTCCTGTTTTAAATCCCCGTTCCTTCTCTTACCTATGTTGTTGGTACCAATTTGTACCACGACTTGTGACTGTTTCCCCTCCCCCTTAAGATTCCGGAAAACACGGTCTGAGACGTCATGGACCTTGGCATCCGGTAGGCAACATACCATCCGTGAGTCTCTTTTGCTGCCGCAGAACCTCCTATCAATCCCTCTAACTAACGAGTCCCCATTAACTATTGCCCTCCCGCTCTGCCCCTTACCCTCCCGAGCCACAGAGATGGACACAGTGCTGGAGATCCTCTCACTGCGGCTCACCACTGGTATGTCATCCCCCTCAACCGTATCCAAAGCGGAATACTTGTTGCTAAGGGGAACGACCACAGGGGATCCCTGCACGGACTGCTTCCTCCCAGCCCCTCTCACCGTCACCCATCTATTTTCATTCCTCGGAGTAACTGTATCCCTAAACCTTCTGTCTGTGGCCACCTCTGCGTCCCTAATAATCCTAAATTCATCCAACTCCAGCTCCAGTTCCCTAACACGGTTTTGGAGGAGCTGCAGATGGGTGCACTTCCCACAGGTGTAATCAGCAGGGACACTGTCGTCGTCCCTCACCTCAAACATAGTGCAAGAGGAACATAGCACTGCCTACACACCCATCCCTTCTAGATACCTTGCCAGTACCAGGTAGAAACAGCAAAAATGAATTAACCTCACCCCTGCTCGCTCTGTGCCCCGAAGCCCTGTGAGCCAAAGCCCTTATAGCTCACACTCTGCTTCCACACACGCCCTGTGAGCCAATGCCCTCAGGGTTACGAGATGAGAGACACATCAAATGAGCCATGATCTTATGGACTGGATGACCAGGCTCGAGGGGCTGAATGATCTCCTGCAGGGACGTACGCTTGTCCTCCCCCTGGCCCCCTTCGCCCACCCCCACGACTGTCCTTCCAAGTGAATGTTTGATGGATGAGTGCAGGGGTAGAATCCTGTGTCTAATTGGTGCTGTATCTGACCTGAGAGAGATGTATAAACACAGTGTAGAGTGAGGTGCATTCTGTATGCAATCGCTCATTCCACACAACCCCTCACTCCCAGCCCCCAAACATCAACACCAATCTGCTTATCACTACCGACACAATTACATCACTAAATTCATTTTATTATCAATATATATCCAGGTAGATGCCTGACCTCAGTCCCACTGTCATTACCCACCAGGTGCATCACCGACTTCATTCTTATTATCCACAGACAAACCAATGCACCACTCACCTCACTCTCGCTGCTTAGTCCTTGTAACCTCCACATTACAACATCGATTAAGGACAACACAGCAAAAGTGTAACACAAACTGTCTCAAACACTGACTGACACACATCTCATATCTTTATTCTAAATCCCGTCGGGTACTTGTCATCATATGACACAGGTTTAAGGTGTGTGGGGGAAAGTTTAGAGGAGATGTGCGATGCAGGTTTTTTACACAGAGGGTGGTGAATGTCTGGAACGCGCTGCCCGGGGAGGGGGTGGGAGCAGGTACAATAGCGGCATTTAAGGGGCAACTAGACAAGTATATGGATAGGATGGGAATGGAAGGATACGGACTCTGTATTGAACCGGTTGAAATAGCAGAGGCACTCAATCAATACTTTGCTTCAGTATTCACAGTGGAAAAGGATCTTGGTAGTTGCAGTGCAGACTTGCAGTGGACTGAGAAGATTGAGCATGTGGGCATTAGGAAAGAGGATGTGTTGGAGCTGTTGAAAAGCACCAAGTTAGATAAAGCGCCGGGACCGGATGGGAGGTACCCCAGGTTACTGTGGGAGGCGAGGGAAGAGATTGCTGATCCTCTGGCAATTCTCTTTGCGACGTCAATGGAGACAGGAGAGGTTCCGGAGGATTGGAGGATGGCGGATGTGGTTCCGTTATTCAAGAAAGGGAAAAGAGATACCCCAGGAAATTATAGACCGGAGAGTCCAACCTCAGTGGTAGGTACGTTGATGGAGAAGATCCTGAGAGGCAGGATTTATGAACATTTGGAAAGGAATAGTATGATCAGAAGTAGCCAGCACGGCTTTGCCCGAGGCAGATCATGCCTTACGAGTCTGATTGAGTTTTTTGAAGATGTGACTAGACTCTTAGATGGGGAAGAGGGGTAGATGTGGTTTATGTGGATTTCAGTAAGGCGTTTGATAAGGTGCCCCATGCAAGGGTTATGGAGAAAGTGAAGGGGCATGGGATAGAAGGGGACGTTGCTTTGTGGATTCAGAACTGGCTTGCCCACAGAAGGCAAAGAGTGGTTGTGGTTGGGTCTTTTTCAGAGTGGAGGTCGCTCATCAGTGGGGTGCCCCAGGGATCTGCTCTGGGACCCTTGCTCTTTGTGATTTTTATAAATGACCTGGATGAAGAAGTGGAAGGATGGGTTGGCAGGTTTGCTGATGACACAAAATTTGGAGGTGTTGTGGATAGTGCAGAGGGATGTCAGCAGTTGCAACGAGACATAGATAAGATGCAAGAGTGGGTGGAGAAGTGGCAGATGGACTTCAACCCAGATAAGTGTGTGATGGTTCATTTTGGCAGGTCAAATAGGATGGAAGAATATAATATTGAGGGTAAGACGCTTGGCAGTGTGGAAGAACAGAGGGATCTTGGGGTCCGGGGTCATAGGACGCTCAAAGCAGCTTCGCAGGTAGAGGCAGTGGTTAAGAAGGCGTATGGAATACTGGCCTTCATCAATAGAGGAATTGAGTTCCGAAATCGAGAGATAATGCTGCAGCTGTATAGGATCCTGGTCAGACCCCACCTGGAGTACTGTGCCCAGTTCTGGTCACATCATTACAGAAAGGATGTGGAAGCCATAGAACGGGTGCAGAGGAGATTTACAAGGATGTTGCTGGGATTAAGTGGTCTGCCTTATGAGGATAGTTTGAGAGAGCTAGGTCTATTCTCCTTGGAGAGGCGAAGGATGAGAGGTGACCAGATAGAGGTGTATAAGATGTTGAGAGGTATTGACAGAGTGGATTCTCAGAGGCTTTTACCCAGGGCTGAAATGGTTGTCACGAGAGGCCACAGGTTTAGGGTGCCGGGCGTAGGTACAGAGGAGATGTTAGGGGTAAGTCTTTCACTCAGAGGGTGGTGGGTGCGTGGAATCGACTGCCGGTAGTGGTGGTGGAAGCGGATTCGATTGATTCTTTTAAGAGGCTTTTGGATAGGTTCATGGAGGTTAGTGAGATAGAGGGTTATAGATGAGCCTAGAAGGTAAGGAAATCGTTCGGCGCAACTTGTGGGCCGAAGGGCCTGTTTGTGCT
This sequence comes from Mustelus asterias, assembly GCF_964213995.1. NCBI lineage: Eukaryota > Metazoa > Chordata > Chondrichthyes > Carcharhiniformes > Triakidae > Mustelus > Mustelus asterias. Next base: position 115,761 of record NW_027590949.1, read on the forward strand.
GTCGCTTTTCTATGTTCTATGTTCTAAGGAAACGTAAGAGTGCAGAATGTAATGTTACAGTCATAGCTAGGGTGCCGAGAAAGATCAACTTGATGCAAGTTAAGTCCATTCAAAAGTCCGATGGCAGCAGGGAAGAAGCTGTTCTTGTGTCGGTTGGTACGTGAGATCAGAATTTTGTATATTTTTCCTGATGAAGAAAGTGGTAGAGAGAATGTCCGGGGTGCGTGGGGTCCTGAATTATGGTGGCTGCTTTGCCGAGGCAGCGGGAAGTGTAGACAGAGTCAGTGGATGGGTGGCTGGTTTGAGTGATGGATTGGGCTACATTCATGACCTTTTGTAGTTTCTTGCAGTCTTGGGCAGAGCAGGAGTCATACCAAGCTGTGATACAGCCCGAAAGAATGCTTTCTATGGTTCATCTGTAAACGTTGGTGAGAATCATAGCTGACATTCCAAATGTCCTTAGTCTTCTGAGAAAGTAGAGGCGTTGGTGGGCTTTCCTAACTATATTGTTGGCACGGGGGAACCAGGACATGTCTGATAGTGATCTGGACACCTAAAAACATGAAGCTCTCGACTCTTTCTACTTCGATGGATGGATGTCAGAGCCAGCAGAACGTCACCATTAAGGCACGCTGCTTGGCTTTTCTTTGGTACTGGGATGATGGTCGTCTTCTTGAAGCAGATAGGGAACTCCGATTGTTGTAAAGAAAGCTGAAGATGATTATAAATACCCCCGCCAGCTGATCCGCGCAGTGTGTGAGTGTTCATCCTTGTACCTCATCCGGGCCAGTCGCTGTCCATGGGTTGACTTTCGAGTCGGCTGTTCTGACATCTGCAATTGTGACCTCAGATACAGCTGCATCCGAGGCTTCTGGGGTGGAGGGCATGCTCATGCTGACCTCATGCTCAACACGGACACAGTGTGCATTGAACTGATTAGAAATGGGTTTGGTGAAGCCAGCGATTTTACACACCTTCATCTTGTAGCCTTCTATGTCTTGCAGACCTTGGCATAGCCGGTGGGGGTCCGTCTGGCTATCATGGGGCACTAGGTTGGTCTGAAACTGTATTTTTGCATCTTTGATGGATCTGTGTAGATCATCTCTGGCTGTCTTGTAGAGGTCAGGGTCGTCTAACTTGAATGCCTCAGACCTGGACTTCAGAAAGCAGTGGATATCCCTGATCATCCATGGTTTCCGGTTGGGAAACACACGCAATATCTTCTTGGGCACAGAGTCTCCTAAACACTTCCTAATGATGTCAGTTACTGTAGTGGCGTACTCGCTCAGGTTGTTCGTGGAGTTTTTAAATACTGACCAGTCCCCTGACTCTAAGCAGTCACGTAGGAGATCTTTCGATTCCTCAGACCAACATTGCATGACATTATTGAATGGATCATCCCGCTTTAGCCTTTGTGTGTCAGCCTGTCGCAGGAGCACAGTCTTGTGGTCTGATTTGTCTCACTCTCTCTTACCCCAGTTGTGTCTTTCCTGATGCAGACGCTCAAAGAACAAAGGCAAAGAAATGGACAGCACAGGAATAGGCCCTTCGACCCTCTCCAAACCTGTGCTGATCATGGTGCCCTATTTTAAAATAAAACCTGCTGCGCTTACTCGGTCAGTATCCCTCTTACCTCCTGTTAATGCATCAATCCAGATGCCTCTTAAATGTTGCTAATGTGCCTGATTCCACCACCTCCCCTGGCAGCGCATTCCAGGCACCGACACTCTCTGTGTGGAAAACATCCCCCGCACATCTCCCTTAATATTTCATCCTGCCATCTTGAACCTGTGCCTCCTTGTAACTGAACCTTCCACCCTCGGAGAAAACCCTCTGACTATCCACCCTTTCTGTGCCTCCCACAATTTTGTAGACCTCTATCAGGTCTCCCCTCAGCCTTAGTCTTTCCAGTGAAAACAATCCTGATTTATTCAACCTCTCCTCATAGCCAGCGGAGCTGACTTCTCTCTCAGTTAAGTTACTGTTATAAACACCATTCCTCTCACAATAACTGCTTCCCCCATCATCACGCCCTCACTCCCGCCCCATCTATCCTTCTGTCTTCCTCTGTTTCACATTCACTCGCTCAGAGTCTTCCTCTCTCACTCTTATCCATTCATTTTCCCAGCCTCGCACCCTTTCTAGATTCAGCCCATCCCACAAGCCGTCCCTCTCTCTCCTGACCATCTCTCTCCTTCCACATCTGGGCACGTTTCTGAACACTGTATCAGATGTGAGTCCAGTGTCATTTGGAGCCTGTGCATTGCTGATCACAGTTAAATCTGTTATTTTACTGCTCTAAGAGGTGATGTGATTGTATCTGCTGCAGGGCCTGAATTTTCTGAGATGTCCCATTGCTTCTGAATATTTTCTCAGTTTGAGAAGCTGCAGTAGATTTCGGGATAAAAACAAATTTCTTTGCAGACTAAATAGTTCCAAATTATTGATCAACAGAATTTTGCAATTGATGCTAAACTCTAACCTACTTAAATCACATCACAGAATGTCCACAGTTAAAGATCACACAGAGAGACACGGTAACAATTGGGACTCAATTACTGAAATGTCACAGTCCAGTAACAGGTATCACTGAAACTATCTGAGATCTGGAGGTGGGACTGATGGTGTTTGAGTGGACAGCATCTTTCCACTTGTTATTAGTTGATCAATGTGATCAACAGAATCCAGTGTTTGGAAAGAAGTCAATACTAAAAATAAATATTTTCCATCACTGAACTCAATGTCGTAATCTGTTTGTTCATATATTTAAAAAAAACTTCAAACCAGGTTTCTGCCACAATGTCCCTAAGGTCACTTTACAGTGTATAAATTAAAGGCTTTGGGAATATATAACGTCAGATGTTAATGTCAGAGAGACTGCCAAGAGCTCGAAGGGACACATCACTTCACACTGAAGATGCTGTATCCAGTTGAGAAAGCTGAGAAAATATTCTACCCAATCATCGCCATTATTGGTGTTCCCGGTGAGTGACTCTAACCATTGAGGTTGTGTAAATCTGTATGTGAACGGCTCTCTGATTCTAAACTCTGACTGAAAATGCTCCAAGCTGATCTCGTGGTCACTGTTATAAAGACACCAGGTCAACGATGTAATTTACTTAAATCAAATGGCTTGAAATATCTCTGTGTTTTTAATCCTTTTCATCAACTGACAATGAGGCTCTGTATGTTATTCACGGGCTCACTGCTCAATGAAGTTAATGTATTGAGGAGTGAACTACTCAATCTTATCTATTGTAAGATTGGACCTCAGTGAAGGTGATCTCTCTGAAATAATGTTCAGTGGGAGTAAGAATATAATGGAAATTTGAGTGTGGGTCACTAACCGGAGTGGAATACCTGACACCAGTGAACAAGTATTGCAGGGTATATTTGTCAGTGTAAAATTGTACTGATTGTGGTTCTTTCACCTGAGTGGAATATCTGATCGAAGTCTCCATTAATATCTGGCACCACCTGTCCAAGTAGAATTGTATTGTGTTTCGGAAAAGAATTGCAATGAAATAAGTTGTTTCAATGTTAAATATATCCTATTTTAATTTGGTGAGTGAGATGTCCATTCTGTGGAGCTGCCTCAGTCTTTTATCTTTGGAATATGTTGAAAACAGGAAGAGTTTGGCTTTGTTTGGTGGTCAGTGGATGATGTGAAATTTATCCATACCTCGGCTTTGTATTGAAAAGAAAGAGGTTTCAGCGACTTCCTGATAGTTGAACAAACCAATTACAAACCGTGCAGTATTCAGGGATTGTCAAACATTTTGTGAATTGTTCACATTTCCATTGATCTATAAATGAACTCCAATGGTTTTTTTTTTCTGGGTTGTTGTGGTTCTGTCTCAACTGTGTTGCTTCTGAGAGCGATTTGTGAATCTGATCACCTGAAGCCCTGAACTCCTCGAAAATATTCAGATACTTGATTTCTACAGTGATTGGGAAACATATTGTTCTGATCAGAATGAAGAACCTGACACTGAGCTGAGGTGAAATTAATTTCCAATTCCAATACCCAATTTGCAAGTTTATAATTTATTATTAATGTGTTATTGTGTTGAGTTGTATTCTTCCACTCTGCTCATTCTCATTCTCAGTTTGGATTGGTTGGTAAATTTTGAAACTATAATTTTGCTTCCCTATTCCATATTGTTGATGTAAATGGTGAAGGAAAGTGATCCCAGCGCTGATCCTCGTGGAAAACCACTTCCCACCTTCCAGCAATCAGAGTAAATCCCTTTAACTCCCACTGCCTGTGTTGTGTCTTTGTAATCAGCTTCTAGTCATTCTGCTGCTGGTCCTCTAACTCCACTTGCTCTGAGTTTACTGAAGTCTGTTAACTTACTGAAGGTATCTAGAAAAGCCATGTGTCGGACATCGACCAGATCATTCCTGATAATTTTGAAAATTATTCAATGAAATCTGTCAAGAATGATCTTAATTTTGGAACATGTTCTGAATGCTCTTTATCACAGCCTGTGTTCCTTGATGTATTTTTTTTCCTCTTTTGAAGTGAGTTCATTTATTTTTTTATGTTGAGGTTGTGACTGGACAACTGCTCTTTGGATTTTTTAAAATTTAATTTCTGTTTAAACTCAAGAAAGAACATAAACCTTCTATTGTTTTCCATTCCAGTGGGTAACTTCTGATGATCAGCTGCTTAAGAAGGCAGACATGACAATTTTCTTTATTAGCTGATGTGGAGAGGATAGGAGCAGGGAGGTGATGATGGAGATGTATGAAACAAAAATTTGTCTTCAGCTCGAGGACTGTGAGGAGTTCTGGGGGCCTCACTAGACGGAGGATGTGATTGCTCTGGAAGGAACGCAAAGGAGATTCACCAGGATGTTGCCTGGGCAGCAGTGTTTCTGCAGTGAGAACAGGCTGGTTAGGCTGGGGTTGCTTTCCACAGAACAGTGAAGGCGGAGTGCGGACATCATTGAGATGTTCAAAATTATGAGGGACAAAGATAGGATAGTTAAGAAGAAACTTCTTCCCCTGAGCAGAGGGGTCAATGTCCAAGGTGTGCAGAGTAAGGTCAGCAGCAGGAGGGTTAGAGGGTTTCTGAGGAAAATAAAATGTTCCTGTGTCATTTCAGAAATGCTGCTGGTCATCCTGCAACAGCAAGATCCCATAATCACACTGCAATGTGAGAGCAGCCAGATTTAAAACACAATTGTCGGTGTGAATTGGTGAAAAGCTAAAACACATCATCACAGATTCACCCTCAGTAACACAATCACTGTTTACCAATCCAACCTTTTGGGAGGAGCAAGGGATTGATTAAGGGAAGAAAAATAGAATATGAAAGTAATCGACCATGGAACATGACAACTGACTTCAAAAAATATCTATCGGTATGTAAAGAGAAACAGATTGACAAACTAGGACCTTTGCAGTCAGAAATGGGAGATCCCATAACGGGGAACAAAGTAATAGCTGAGGAATTAAATTGAAGATTGCTTCGATCTTCTGAAAGGAAGACATGAATAATGTGCCAAAAGTTCTGAGAGGAACAAGTTTTAGAGAGAAGCTGAAGGAAATTTGAATTTGCAGAGAAATGCTTTTGGGGAAAATGATGGGATTGAAGGTGGATAAATCTCCAGGTCCTGATAATCTTCATCCCAGAGTACTTAAGGAAGTCTTCCTGGGAATAGCAGATCCAATGGTGGTTCTTTTGCAATTTTATTGGACTCTGGGCTGGTTCCTACAGATTGGAGGGTAGCTAATGCAAGCCCGGTATTCAGACAGGACTGGAGAGAGAAAACAGTGAACTATAGACCAGTGAGCCTAACGTCGGTGCTGGGGAAGTTGCAAGAGTCAAATTTCAAGGATTTGATAACTCGGCATTTGGAAGGCAGCGCCATAATCAGACAAAGGCAGCATGGATTTACTAAAGGGAAATCATGATTGGAATATCTTGGAATTGTTTGAGGGTGGAACCGGTAGAGTTGACCGAGGGGAACCAGTGGATGGGGTTTATTTAGTCTTCCAGAAGGGTTACTGAATGCATCATCTCCAAATTTGGAGATGGTACAAAGCTGGGTGGGAGGGTGAACTGTGAGGAGGATGCAGAGAATATTCAGTGTGATTTGGACAGGCTGAGGGTGTGGTCATACACATGGCAGATGCAGTTTAATGTGGATCACTGTGAGGATATCGACTCTGGTAGGAATATTAGGAAGACAAGTTATTATTGAATGGGTGTAAATTGAGTGAAGTGGATACTCATCAAAACCTTGGTGTCATCATGCATCATTCACTGCACGGAACCAGGCAGGTACAGCAGGCAGTAATGAAGCCAAATGGTCTGCTGGTTTTCATAGCGAGAGGTTTTCTTTATCGGGATAAGGATTACTTGCTGCAGTTGGAAAAAGTATTGGAGAGGCCACTCCTGAAGTTTATTTTCTACAGTTTTGATGTCCTTGCCAGAGGAAGGATGTCCTTGCCTATAGAAGATGTCCAGTAACGGTTTTCCAGGCCGATTCCTGGGATGACAGGTCTGTCATATGAGGAGAGACTAAGTCGGTTAGGATTATATTCACTGGAGTTCAGAATAATGAGGGGATCTCATAGAAACTTATAACATTCTAACAAGATTCGACAAGGTCGATTCAGAAAGAATCTCACCGATGGTGGGGTGCCCTGAACTGGCTGTCATACTTTGAGGATAAGGGGCAAATCTTTTTAGAACTGAGGTGAGGAGAAATTTCTTCAGTCAGAGGGTGGTGAATGTGTGGAATTCACAGGCGTTTTGTGAATTCAAGAAGAAATTAGATATAGCTCTCGGGGCTAAAGTGATCATGGAATTGGTGGGGGGGGGGAAGGGGGAAATCAAGTAATTACATTTGATAATTAGCCATGATAAAAATGAATGGTGGGGATGAGGACCCCATAAACACATTCCCCTCCAACACCCCCAGAGCGGCAATTTATCTTCTCACCTCTCCCTGCCTCTCGGGCTTCTTTCTCTCTCTCTGTTTTGCACCCTCCCTATTTTCCACCTCTCTCCCTCACTGTAATAAAATCTAATGAGAACGTTGGGTGAGAGAGTTGGAAAAGCGATAATTACATCCTGAGTGAAATGAATTAAATTGCCTGCTGCAGCTTTATTTAACCAGTGATATCATCCAATTAAACACAGAAACATTTCGGAATGAAGCGAATGGAAAAGGCATCCTGAGGGCACTGAGATTAGGCCTTGAATTGAGGCCTAGTCACAGAGGATGCATTAACCCTTGGGGACAAAACAGAATTCTCCCCATCCCAGGGAAACAGAACTGTCCTTTCCAGCCCCAAAACGCCCCACACACGGATGGAAGGGACGAAAGGAAAAGGGAACCACTTTTCCCCACCCTCTGTCCCGCCCGCACTCCCCTCACACACCCCACTGTTCCCCACCCTCTGTCCCGCCCGCACACCCCTCACACACCCCACTGTTCCCCACCCTCTGTCCCACCCGCACACCCCTCACACACCCCACTGTTCCCCACCCTCTGTCCCGCCCGCACACCCCTCACACACCCCACTGTTCCCCACCCTCTGTCCCGCCCGCACACCCCTCACACACCCCACTGTTCCCCACCCTCTGTCCCGCCCGCACACCCCTCACACACCCCACTGTTCCCCACCCTCTGTCCCGCCCGCACACCCCTCACACACCCCACGGCAATAAAAATACCACAAATCACAATGGGATTTGATTTTACATTAATTACAAGATGCAACATTGAAGCGAATGGATGGACAGAGAGAGGAAAGGTTGTAATGACAGAGGCCGAGATATTCAACCACCTTCCCTTCCCATTCCGCCCAAAAATTAATAATCCTCCAAACCCCACCACCCTGTCTAAAAACACAAACAGGACACAGGGATTGAGAACAAGTCTTTACCAAGGCCAGGGGTTTGATTTTTATCCCCTCTTCCCTCCCATGTGCTTTATCGTCACTGAGCTAATTTGCCTTTTAAGTTATGTGGTTACCATTTGCAGTTCTGTCTATGCTGCAGGTCATTGATGCACAGCAGGATCCCATGGGCAGCAATGTTTCCACACCCCCCAACCTCGTCAGTAAGTGGCTAAAACCTCAACTGGGAAGAAGCTGTTCATTTCCTCAGGATACATTTCAAAACAGACTGTCTCAGGACTGGAGTGTTTGAACATCACGCTTTCTGGAAAGATGTTATAGGGACATCAGCAGTTACTGCACACAGGAAACTCTCTACCCCCAAATCCTGTGACATTTTCCCTCCATCCCAACTCCACAATGTTCAGCTATCTCTCCCCCTCTATAACCTGATCCTCCCGTTTCTCTCTCACTCCGTAACATCAGCCCTTCCTCAGCCTGTATCCCCAATCTCTCACTTCCTCTCTCACAGGCCACACAATGGAGATACAGAGACACAGATAGAGAGACAGTGTCATGAGACAGAGGTTGATGCCCTTTTAACAAGCCACGCCGAATTCCCCAAAGAGGAACACCTTGCTTTGTAATGTGAGAAAGGTGTGTGGGAAGGTGTGAACTGTTCTTCATTAACATTTAGTGGTTAACAAACAGAAATATCTGACACTCACTTTCAGTGAACAATGAACAATTTAATTATTTAACCAACAAGGAACTTTAGTTAAAGAAGGCGAAGGCTACTGGGGAGAGTTTAAACTAGATAAGTTGGGGGGAGGGGATCGAGGCGAGGTGACTCGGAGTGAGGAAGTTAGCTCACAAACAGAGAAAGGTTATAGACGGTGTAAGAGGGAGGATGGATGGGGGATAGAGAAGGGGAGAGAAGGGGAGAGCTCAGACCAAAGGATTGAGATGTGTTTACCTTAATGCCAGGAGGATAGTGAATAAAGGGGATGAGCTCAGAGCGTGGATTGATGCCTGGAAGTGTGATGTGGTGGCCATTACAGAGATTTGGATGTCTCAGGGACAGGACTGGTTACTCCAGGTGCCGGGATTCAGATGTTTCAGGAAGGACAGGGAGGGAGGCAAGAGAGGGGGTGGTGTGGCACTGCTGATCAGGGACAGTGTCACAGCTGTAGAGAGGGTGTATGCTGTGGAGGGATTGTCCACAGAGTCTCTGTGGGTGGAAGTTCAGAGTGGAAAGGGGCCGGTCACTTTGCTGGGAGTTCTCTATAGGCCGCCCAATAGTGACAGGGAGGTGGAGGAGCAGATAGGGAAACAGATTCTGGAGAGATGCAGTAATAGCAGAGTTGTTGTGATGGGAGACTTTAATTTCCCAAACATAGATTGGAATATCCCTCGGGTAAGGGGATTGGATGGGGAGGAGTTCGTTCGGTGTGTTCAGGAGGGTTTCCTGACACAGCATGTGGACAAGCCTACAAGAGGAGAGGCGTTTGACAAAGTCCCTCATGGTAGGCTGGTGCAAAAGGTTGGATCTCACGGGATAAAGGGGGAGGTGGCTAGATGGGTGGAGAACTGGCTTGGTCACAGAATAAGAAGTTTAACAACACCAGGTTAAAGTCCAACAGGTTTATTTGGTAGCAAAAGCCACACAAGCTTTCGAGGCTCTCAGCCCCTTCTTCAGGTGAGTGGGAATTCTGTTCACAAACAGAATTTATAAAGACACAGACTCAATTTACATGAATAATGGTTGGAATGCGAATACTTACAACTAATCCAGTATTTAAGAAACAAAACAATGGGAGTGGAGAGAGCATCAAGACAGGCTAAAAAGATGTGTATTGTCTCCAGACAAGACAGCCAGTGAAACTCTGCAGCTCCACGCAACTGTGGGAGTTACAAATATTGTGACATGAACCCAATATCCCGGTTGAGGCCGTCCTTGTGTGTGCGGAACTTGGCTATCAGTTTCTGCTCAGCGACTCTGCGCTGTCGTGTGTCGCGAAGGCCGCCTTGGAGAACGCTTACCCGAATATCAGAGGCCGAATGCCCGTGACCGCTGAAGTGTTCCCCAACAGGAAGAGAACAGTCTTGCCTGGTGATTGTCGAGCGGTGTTCATTCATCCGTTGTCGCAGCGTCTGCATAGTTTCCCCAATGTACCATGCCTCGGGACATCATTTCTTGCAGCGTATCAGGTAGACAACGTTGGCCGAGTTGCAAGAGTATGTACCGTGTACCTGGTGGATGGTGTTCTCACGTGAGATGATGGCATCTGTGTCGATGATCCGGCACGTCTTGCAGAGGTTGCTGTGGCAGGGTTGTGTGGTGTCTTGGTCACTGTTCTCCTGAAGGCTGGGTAGTTTGCTGCGGACAATGGTCTGCTTGAGGTTGTGCGGTTGTTTGAAGGCAAGAAGTGGGGGTGTGGAGATGGCCTTGGTGAGATGTTCGTCTTCATCAATGACATGTTGAAGTCTCCGGAGGAGATGCCGTAGCTTCTCCGCTCCGGGGAAGTACTGGACAACGAAGGGTTCTCTGTCCACTGTGTCCCGTGTTTGTCTTCTGAGGAGGTCGGTGCGGTTTTTCGCTGTGGCGCGTTGGAACTGTTGATCAATGGGTCGAGCGCCATATCCTGTTCTTATGAGGGCACCTTTCAGCGTCTGGAGGTGTCTGTTGCGATCCTCCTCATCCGAGCAGATCCTGTGTATACGGAGGGCTTGTCTGTAGGGGATGGCTTCTTTAACGTGTTTAGGGTGGAAGCTGGAGAAGTGGAGCATCGTGAGGTTACCCGTGGGCTTGCGGTACAGTGAGGTGCTGAGGTGACCGTCCAAAATGGAGATGCGTGTGTCCAAGGATGCAACCGATTCCGGAGAGTAGTCTATGGTGAGTCTGATGGTGGGATGGAACTTGTTGATGTCATCATATAGTTGTTTCAGTGATTGTTCACCATGAGTCCAAAGGAAGAAAATGTCATCGATGTATCTAGTGTATAGCATCGGTTGAAGGTCCTGTGCGGTGAAGAAGTCTTGTTCGAACCTGTGCATGAAGATGTTGGCATATTGAGGTGCAAATTTGGTCCCCATGGCTGTTCCGTGTGTCTGGATGAAGAACTGGTTGTTGAAGGTGAAGACATTGTGGTCCAGGATGAAGCGGATGAGATGTAAAATTGCATCTGGAAACTGGCAGTTGTTGGCGCTGAGCACTGAGGCCGTTGCAGCAATGCCATCGTCATGGGGGATGCTGGTGGAGAGTGCCGAGACATCCATTGTGACGAGGAGTGCTCCTGGTTCAACTGCTCCATGTGTGCCGAGTTTCTGTAGGAAGTCCGTCGTGTCGCGACAAAAGAAAGCTTGTGTGGCTTTTGCTACCAAATAAACCTGTTGGACTTTAACCTGGTGTTGTTAAACTTCATACTGTGTTTACCCCAGTCCAACGCCGGCATCTCCACATCTTGGTCACAGAAGACAGAGGGTGGTAGTGGAAGGGTCTTTTTCTGGCTGGAGGTCTGTGACTAGTGGTGTTCCGCAGGGCTCTGTATTGGGACCTCTGCTGTTTGTGATTTATATAAACGATCTGGAAGAAGGTGTAACTGGGGTGATCAGTAAGTTTGCGGACGACACGAAAATGGCTGGACTTGCAGATAGTGAGGAACATTGTCAGAGGCTACAGAAGGATATAGATAGGCTGGAAATTTGGGCAAAGAAATGGCAGATGGAGTTCAATCCTGATGAATGCGAAGTGATGCATTTTGGTAGAAATAATGTAGGGAGGAGCTATACGATAAATGGAAGAACCATAAAGGGTGTAGATACGCAGAGGGAACTGGGTGTGCAAGTCCACAGATCCTTGAAGGTGACATCACAGGTGGAGAAGCTGGTGAAGAAGGCATATGTCATGCTTGCCTTTATAGGACGGGGCATAGAGTATAAAAGTTGGGGTCTGATGTTGCAGATATATAGAACGTTGGTTCAGCCGCATTTGGAATACTGCGTCCAGTTCTGGTCGCCACACTACCAGAAGGACATGGAGGCTTTGGAGAGAGTACAGAGGAGGTTTACCAGGATGTTGCCTGGTATGGAGGGGCTTAGTTATGAGGAGAGATTGGGTAAACTGGGGTTGTTCTCCCTGGAAAGACGGAGGATGAGGGGAGACTTAATAGAGGTGTATAAAATTATGAAAGGCATCGATAGGGTGAACGGTGGGAAGCTTTTCCCCAGGTCGGCGGTGATGTTCACGAGGGGTCATAGGTTCAAGGTGAAGGGGGGGAGGTTTAACACAGATATCAGAAGGACATATTTTACACAGAGGGTGGTGAGGGCCTGGAATGCGCTGTCAGGCAAGGTGGTGGAGGCGGACACACTGGGAACGTTTAAGACTTATCTAGATAGCCATATGAATGGAGTGGGAATGGAGGGATACAAAAGAATGGTCTAGTTTGGACCAGGGAGCGGCACGGGCTTGGAGGGCCTATTCCTGTGCTGTATTGTTCTTTGTTCTTTGTACTTGATCTGATCCTGACCAATGAGCCTGGACAGGTGTCAGATCTCTCAGTGGGAGAGCATCTTGGGGATAGCGATCATAACCCTATCTCCTTTATGCTTGCATTGGAAAAAGAGAGGATCCAGCAAGCTAGGAAAGCGTTTATATTGAGTAGGGGAAAATATGAAGACATAAGGCAGCAAATTAGAGGAGTAAATTGGAAGGGGGTGTTCTCGGGGAAATCTACTGAAGAGAGGTGGCAGTTTTTCAAGGAATGTCTGTCGAGGGTTCTACAGGACAATGTTCCGAGCAGACAGGGAGGAGTTGGTAGGTTAAAGGAACCGTCGTGCACGAAAGCTGTGCGGGACCTAGTCGAGAAGAAAAGGAAAGCGTACAAAAGGTTCAGAGAGCTTGGCGAAGAGAGGGATCTAGATGAGTATACCGCTTGTAGGAAGGGACTAAAGAAGGAAATTAGGAGAGCCAGAAGGGGTCACAAGAAGGCCTTGGCAAGTAGAATTAAGGAAAACCCGAAGGCGTTCTATAAATATGTGAAGAGTAAAAGGATGAGATGTGATGGAATAGGGCTTATAAAAGGTGAAGGCGGGAAAATCTGTACGGAACCATTAAAAATGGCAGAGGTGCTTAATGAGTATTTTGCCTCGGTTTTCACAGAGGAGAAGGACATGGGTGGATGTACTGTGGGCTTGCGGTGGACTGAAAAGATTGAGTCTGTGGACTTTAACAAAGAGGTTGTGCTGGAATCTTTGAATGGCATCAAGATAGATCAGTCGACGGGTCCGGATGGGATGTACCCCAGGTTACTGTGGGAGACAAGGGAAGAGATTGCAGAGCCTTTGGCGATGATCTTTGGGTCATCGATGGAGACGGGAGAAGTGCCGGATGATTGGAGGATTGCGAATGTGGTTCCTATTTTCAAGAAGGGGAATAGGGATAGCTCAGGTAATTACCGACCGTTGAGTCTCATCTCAGTGGTTGGTAAGCTGATGGAGAAGATCCTGAGCAACAAGATTTATGAGCATTGAGATTTGTTTAGTATGCTCAAGAATACTCAGCATGGTTTTGTCAAAGGCAGATCGTGCCTTACGAGCCTGGTGGAGTTCTTCGAAAATGTGACTAAACACATTGACGAAGGGAAAGCGGTAGATGTGGTTAATATGGATTTTAGCAAGGCGTTTGATAAGGTCCCCCATGCAAGGCTTCTAAAAAAAGTGAGAGGGCATGGGATCCAAGGGGCTGCTGCCCTGTGGATCAAGAACTGGCTTGCCCAAAGGAGGCAGAGAGTGTTTATAGATGGGTCTTTTTCTAATTGGCGGTCGTTCACCAGTGGTGTGCCCCAGGGATCTCCCAGGGATCTGTTCTGGGACCCTTGCTGTTTGTCATTTTCATGAATGACCTGGATGAGGAAGTGGAGTGATGGGTTGGTAATTTTGCGGACGACACGAAGGTTGGTGGGTTGTGGATAGTCTGGAGGGATGTCAGAAGTTACAGAGGGACATAGATAGGATGCAAGACTGGGCGGAGAAGTGGCAGATGGACTTCAACCCAGATAAATGCGTAGTGGTCCATTTTGGCAGGTCGAGTGGGATGAAGGAGTGCAATATAATGGGAAAGACTCTTAGTACTGTAGAAGATCAGAAGGACCTTGGGATCTGGGTCCATAGGACTCTAAAATCGGCCCCGCAGGTGGAGGAGGTGGTTAAGAAGGCGTATGGTGTGCTGGCCTTTATCAATCGAGGGACTGAGTTTAGGAGTCCGGGGATAATCATGCAGCGATATAAGACCCTCGTCAGAACCCACTTGGAGTACAGTGCTCAGTTCTGGTCGCCTCACTATAGGAAGGATGTGAAAAAGATTGAAAGGTTGCAGAGGAGATTTACAAGGATGTTGCCTGGATTGAGTGGCATGCCTTCTGAGGATAGGCTGAGGGAGCTCGGTCTTTTCTCCTTGGAGAGATGAAGGATGAGAGGAGACCATTAGAGGTGTACAAGATGTTGAGAGGCATAGATCGGGTGGACTCTGAGATGCTTTTTCCCAAGGTGGAAATGTCTGCTACGGGAGGACACAGGTTTAAGGTGATGAGGGGTAGGTACAGGGGAAATGTTGGGGGGAAGTTTTTCACACAGAGGGTGGTGGGCGAGTGGAATCGGTTGCCGTCAGTGGTGGTGGAGGCAAACTCAATACGGTCTTTCAAGAGACTCCTGGATGAGTACATGGGACTTAATAGGATGGAGGGTTATGGGTAGGCCTAAAAGGTCGGGATATGTTCGGCACAACTTGTGGGGCCGAAGGGCCTGTTTTGTGCTGTAGTTTTCTATGTTTCTATGTTTCTAAGTAGCATTGTGATTAAAGTAAGATTCTACTGGAATGTTGTTCAAATACACACAAGGACATTCATTAACAGAAAAAAAAGAACATAATTTAGTCACTCGCAAAAATGTATCCAACTAGATTTTGTGGCTTTGGAAAACCTTTGGCGATCGTTAAGGTGTGGGATGGAAGGAAATTTGGCCGAATGGATAAGTACCTGGCGATCTCATAGAAGACAGAGGTTGGTGGTGGATGGAAAGTTTTCAGACTGGAGACCAGTTACCAGCGGTGTACCACAGGGATCAGTGCTTGGTCCTCTGCTATTTGTGATTTTTATCAATGACTTGCAGGAGGGGGCTGAAGGGTGGATCAGTAAATTTGCTGATGACACCAAGATGGGTGGAGTAGTGGATGAGGTGGAGGGCTGTTGTCGGCTGCAAAGAGACATTGATAGGATACAGAGCTGGGCCGAAAAATGGCAGATGGAGTTTAACCCGGATAAGTGCGAGGTGATTCATTTTGGTAGGACAAATTTGAATGCGGATTACAGGGTCAACGGCAGGGTTCTGAGGAATGTGGAGGAACAGAGAGATCTTGGAATTCATATCCACTGATCTCTGAAGGTTGCCACTCAAGTAGATAGAGCCGTGAAGAAGGCCTGTAGTGTGTTAGCGTTTATTAACAGGGGGCTTGAGTTTAAGAGTCATGGGGTTATGCTGCAACTATACAGGACCTTTGTGAGACCATATTTGGAATATTGTGTGCAGTTCTGGTCGCCTCACTCTGGTAAGGATGTGGAAGCATTGGAGGGAGTGCAGAGAAGATTTACCAGGATGCTTCCTGGTTTGGAGGGTAAGTCTTATGAGGAAAAGTTGAGGGTGATGCGCGATTAATCCACTCGGGAGGCTAGATCGTACCCGGGAATAAAGGCTTTAGTTCGCAACAAGAATAGAGCATACTGCTTAACAATACTATCCCAGACTAAGGGTCACTAGGAAGTGCAGTGACCTTTATACTCCTATAAGAAGGCGGAGCCAAACGGAGTGTATCACAGAACAATACCAACAGGTGGAACACCCCAACCCTAACCCCAACAGTAACAAGAGTAACATATGTACAAGTACCCATAGTGATAACCATCTATGGTTCAGTACCCAAAGTGGGAACCATCTATGGTTCACCACAGAGTGTGATGGGGCTTTTCTCTTTGGAGTGGAGGAGGGTGAGGGGTGACTTAATAGAGGTTTATAAGATGATGAGGGGGATAGATAGAGTGGACGTTCAGAGACTATTTCCTCGGCTGGTTGTAACTGTGACTATGGGGCACAACAATAAGGTTCATATTGGGAGATATAGGAGGGATGTCCGAGGTAGATTTTTTACTCAGAGAGTGGTTGGGTTGTGGAATGGACTGCCTGCAGGGATAGTGGAGTCGGACACTTGGAACTTTCAAGCGGTTATTGGATAGGCTTGTGGAGCACACCAGGATGATAGGGAGTGGGATAGCTTGATCTTGGTTTCAGACAAAGCTTGGCACAACATCGAGGGCAGAAGGGCCTGCACTGTGCTGTACTGTTCTATGTTCTATGTTCTATGTCTTTCTATTCCGCTACCTGCAAGTTATTTCTGATTCAGTTCGAGAGATGGAGCGGTCTATTAAGTGATATTCAAAGCTGGAGAGAGCTGCTCTTTCCCTCTCTAGGCGTTGAGAGGTGGCAGTCCTTCAGTTGAACTGCAGGCAGGCAGTCAATCTCCTATTTTAAACTGTGATGACCTATGAATTTTCCTGCACCAGGATTGATCTGATCTTGTCGACAACAATAAATTAACATTTGATAGCTTCCTGACAGCTGAGAGTCTTCTTTGAACTGATAGGCTGAACCCAAAATTCAAAAACCTGCAAAGCCTGTTACCATGGCAACCTTGATGCTTGGTCTTGGCTGCAAATGTTGCCGTCTGTTTGCTCTGTCTGTACCTGTAAGTCTCCAAGCATTGACACAAGTCCAACTTTAAAGGGACACAAAACCAGCTTTTAGAGGGACCACACTTCACAAACTCAGCTTCCCAACACCAGACATAGAGCGAGAGCTCCGACAATCACCACCACAGCAAACTGTATTCAAATAGAACCCTGTGCATTTCATTTCACCCTCACATTTATCTCTCTGCCTCACACACATTTTTTATTCCACAATTACACCCGCCTCAAGTTAAACAGCTTTCATTCCAGGCCATCAAGAATTATTTACAGTGATGAGATTAATTGTTAATCTGACCTCACTGCTGTTAATTTAGAGATGACTGATATAACTTGTGCACAGGAAGATCCAAAGCACAGAGGCAGTTTCAAAATTCAGTTTAGAGTTTCTGATAATTGTTTTCTGTGTGTGTGCTTCTTGTTTTAATGTACAAAGTGAGGCTTGAATATTGGTCGCACAGTAAGATCCCACAGGCAGCAATGTGATATTGGCTGAATGTCCCCTCAGTCCTCTGCAGAAAGTGATCATGAACTCCCTCAGTCCCATTGTTCAAGTTGAAGCTTTTTTATATTCAAGGCCTTGGAACCTTCTTTGCAGTCAGTGAGCGATTTTCAAAGAGGATGTTCATTGTTACAAGGCAGACAAAGGGCCCAGGACAGTGCGTGCACAACAAGATCCCACAGCCGCTGCACTGCGAATCTAATCAAATGAGACACAGCCCTACCCCTGTCTCCATCCTCACACCTGCTGTGAGCCCCTTCCCCCAAAGCACCCAACAAAAAGCCCCACACACCTTCCACTCTGTGTGTGTGCATTGTCCCAAGTCTGGAGAATTCCCTTCACTTCCCTGGAAAGATGAAACTCTCTCTTAACACTGAGACAACCTTTAAAGCAAGATCTGCAGCAAGATCGCACAAGGTGCAGTTCGCAGTGTGGAGTGTGTTTTACACCGTTTAATAGAATGTAACCCTGAAAAGTATGAGCTGATACACTTTGGAAGGAGTAATTTGACAAGGAAGTACTCAATGAATGTTCGGACTTTCGGAAGATCTATGGTAGAATGTGACCTTGGCGTATTTGACCACAGATCTTTGAAAGCAGAAGGGCATGTTGGTAGGGTGGTGAAAATTCCATATGGGACACTTGCCTTTATCGTTCGAGGCATAGATGACAAAGGCAGGGAAGTAATGTTGGAATTGTCTCGATCTTTGGTGAGGCCCCAGCTGGAGTACTGTGTGCATAGAACATAGAACATAGAACATAGAACATTACAGCGCAGAACAGGCCCTTCGGCCCACGATGTTGCACCGACCAGTTAAAAAAAAAACTGTGACCCTCCAACCTAAACCAATTTCTTTTCGTCCATGAACCTATCTACGGATCTCTTAAACGCCCCCAAACTAGGCGCATTTACTACTGATGCTGGCAGGGCATTCCAATCCCTCACCACCCTCTGGGTAAAGAACCTACCCCTGACATCGGTTCTATAACTACCCCCCCTCAATTTAAAGCCATGCCCCCTCGTGCTGGATTTCTCCATCAGAGGAAAAAGGCTATCACTATCCACCCTATCTAAACCTCTAATCATCTTATATGTTTCAATAAGATCCCCTCTTAGCCGCCGCCTTTCCAGCGAAAACAATCCCAAATCCCTCAGCAAATGCAGTTCTGATCACCACATTATAGGAAGGATGTATTTGCGCGAGATGGGTGTGCAGAGGAGATTCACCAAGATGCTGCCTTGGATGGAAGATCAACGTTATGAAAAGAGGTTGCGTGGGCTTGGGTTATTAACATTTTAGCAGAGAAGACTGAGGGGCGACCGGATCGAGGTAGACAAGATTATGAGGGCCATGGACAGAGTGGATAACGAGCAACTGTTCCACATATCTGAAGGGTCAGTCACGAGGGGACATAGGTTCACGGTGGGGGTAAGGAGGTTTTGGGGCAGCCGTGTGAGGAAATAATTTTTCACCAGAGGGTGGTGAGGGTCTGGAATGCGCTGTCCGGGAGGATGGTGGAGGTGGGTTGCCTCACATCCTTTAAAAGGTATCTGGATGAGCACTTGGCACAACATAACATTCAGGGCTCTGGGCCAAGTGCTGACAGATGGGGTTAGGTGGGATTTCAAGTATTTCTAATGTGACAGTGCAGACTCGATGGGCCGAAGGGCCTCTTCTGCACTGTATAGAACATAGAACATAGAACAGTACAACACAGAACAGGCCCTTCGGCCCACGATGTTGTGCCGAGCTTTATCAGAAACCAAGATCAAGCTATCCCACTCCCTATCATCCTGGTGTGCTCCATGTGCCCATCCAATAACCGCTTAAATGTTCCTAAAGTGTCTGACTCCACTATCACTGCAGGCAATCCATTCCACACCCCAACCTCTCTCTGCGTAAAGAACCTACCTCTGATATCCTTCCTGTATCTCCCACCACGAACACAAAAGTTATGCCCCCTTGTAATAGCTCCATCCACCCGATTAAATAGTCTTTGAACGTTCACTCTACCTATCCCCCTCATCATTTTATAAACATCTATTAAGTCTCCCCTCAGCCTCGTCCGCTCCAGAGAGAACAGCCCCAGCTCCCTCAACCTTTCCTCATAAGACCTACCCTGCAAACCAGGCAGCATCCTGGTAAATCTCCTCTGCACTCTTTCCAGGGCTTCCGCATCCTTCTTATAGTGAGATGACCAGAACTGCACACAATATTCCAAAAGTTGTCACACCAAGGTCCTGTACAGTTGCAGCATAACCCCACGGCTCTTAAACTCCAACCCCCTGTTAATAAAAGCTAACCCACTACAGGCCTTCTTCACAGCTCTATCTACTTGAGTGGCAACCTTTAGAGATCTGTGGATATCGACCCCAAAATCTCTCTGTTCCTCCACAGTCTTCAGAACCCTGTATGATTCTATTGTTCTATAACCTCTCATTCTTGGTTCTCCTCATTCTCTCTCACTCTTTCCTTCCCTCAATTTATTCCAATCAGACAGAAACATTCAATTGGAGAGAGAGAGAGTTCCACAGAGAGAATCTTCTAAACCTGAATTAAAATGCCAGCCCTGCTCCATCCTGCCCACCCCCTGTCCCCTCTCAGTCTCTAGAAGCCGCTCAACTCCCTCTTTCAGTTTGGGAAGTGGCTCCTGATTCCTTCAGGACACTTTAAAAATCCTCCCAGACTATCTGACAGGGTTTGAGTGGAGCTGCAGCTAGTGACCACACACTGGAGACTCTCACATCCTGTCCCTCTTTCTCAAATGCTGTCCCTCCATCACCACCTCTGCTTTGACCTTCCACTCCCCTCGGGCCTCCCTCTGTCTCTGCTCCACTCCCTCCTTCTCTTTTCTCCTCCTGCCACTGTCTCGCTCTCTCATTGTAAAGATGGATGTTCTTATCTAGGGCCAGGTCTTTGCAACCACACTCACCACCTCTTACTCCATCCCTCCTTCTAACTTCCTATTTCTGTCCATATCTCTGCTTCTTTCCCTCTCTTTCATGTGCACTGTGTTGAAAGGAGCGATGCAATATTTCTGAGCCACACTGCCAATAACCACAAACAATATTGCTGTGAGGGGGTGGGAAGAACCACCTTATCTGGGGGTCTCCAGTTAGGAGTCAGTGCCCAGCTTCCTGTCTCTGGAGAATAGCCTCAGTCAGAGCCCTGAGATTCCTTATTTACACAAATCAATCAATAGATCGATTCATTTATTCATAAATAACTACTGGGAGGCTCATTTTACAAAGTCTACCAAAGGAATGGACACAGCTTGTCCCCAGTTTAAAGAGGGGAGTTTATCTCTTTCTGTCACTGAGGGGATATGTATCCAAACTCAGAATTCACATGGAGCTGGGTGGAGGATTACACCAAGCGCGAGGCTGGGGGAATGACATGTCTCCCCCCACCCCCACTTTGTCCTCTCTGGATATGGTCACAGTGCTGCCCATGGGATCATGCTGTGCTTAAAATCCCCACAAAGAAAGCTGGAAAGGGAGAGGGAGAGATTCTAGAGGGAGGTGAACAGGAATGGGGAGAAAGCGAGATGGAGAGAGCAATACTGGGGTGAGATAGAGAGATATGGGGAGAAACAGGAGGAGAGAGAGAACAATTGGAGAGCGATAGGGAGATATGGGGTAAAGTTATAATGAGAATGAAGAATGGAAACGCACTGGATAAGAGAGAAATCCAGATAGAGGGAATAAAGCTGGTCGGAGAGAAGAAGAGTTTAGGAAGAGATAGATAGGGAAGCAAAGGAGAAGGCAAAGAGAGAGGGAGAGAAGAAAGGAAAAAAGAGACGGACAGAGGATATAATCTGTAAATTAGAAGCAGAAAAGCTGCGGGGGAGAGTCAGAATGGGGAGGAAATCTGGAGAGGGGAAGTTAAATAGAAAAATCCTGAATTGACTTCCAACTCCACCAGCTGTCCAGTCAGAGAGGTGTTCAATCCGGGGTGGGCTCTGATAATTGGGTGCAGGAAGGGATTGCAGATTCTATCTCTGTCCACTTTGGGTCGAATTGGGAAACCCGTCCAGTCTGAATTAATCCTGGAAAACACATCAGATGAGGAATCACCCCCACACCCCCCTTTCCCTCTCCCCCCACACCCCCCTTTCCCTCTCCCCCCACACCCCCCTTTCCCTCTCCCCCCACACCCCCCTTTCCCTCTCCCCCCACACCTCCCTTTCCCTCTCCCCCCACACCACCCTTTCCCTCTCACCCCCACACCCCCCTTTCCCTCTCCCCCCACCCACACACCCCGATGCCTCTCACCCCCACACCCACTTTCCTTCACACCCCACACCCCCCTTTCCCTCTCCCCCCCACACCCCCCTTTCCCTCTCACCCCCACACCCCCCTTTCCCTCCCACCCCCACACCCCCCATTCCCTCTCCCCCCCACACCCCCCTTTCCCCATTCTCCCGCAACCCCCCGTTCCCTCTCCCCCCCACACCCCCCTTTCCCCATTCTCCCCCCACACCCCCCTTTCCCTCTCCCCCCACACCCCCCTTTCCCTCTCCCCCCCACACCCCCCTTTCCCTCTCCCCGCACACCCCCCTTTCCCAATTCTGCCCCCACACCCCCCCTTTCCCTCTCCCCCACACCCACCTTTCCCTCTCCCACCCCACCCCCCTTTCCCTCTCCCCCACACCCCCCCCTTTCCCTCTCCCCCACCCCACAGCCCCTTTCCCTCTCCCCTCACAATCCCTTTCCCCATTCTCCCCCCACACCCCCTTTCCCTATCCCCCACACCCCCCTTTCCCTCTCCCCCCCACACCCCCTTTCCCATTCTCCCGCCACACCCCCCTTTCCCTCTCCCCCCACCCCCCTTTCCCTCTCCCCCCCACACCCCCCTTTCCCTCTCCCCCCACACCCCCCCCTTTCCCTCTCCCCCCCACACCCCCCTTTCCCTCTCCCCCCACACCCCCCTTTCCCTCACACCCCACACCCCCCTTTCCCTCTCCCCCCCACACCCCCCTTTCCCCCTCTCCCCCCACACCCCCCTTTCCCTCTCCCCCCACACCGCCCTTTGCCTCTCCCCCCCCCACACCCCCTTTCCCCATTCCCCACCACACCCCCGTTTCCCTCTCCTCACCCACACCCCCCTTTCCCTCTCACTCCACACCCCCCTTTCCCTCTCCCCGCACACCCCCTTTCCCTCTCCCCCCCCTCTTTCCCTCTCCCCACACACCCCACTTTCCCTCACACCCACACCCCCCTTTCCCTCACACCCCACACCCCCCTTTCCCTCTCCCCCCCACACCCCCCTTTCCCCCTCTCCCCCCACACCCCCCTTTCCCTCTCCCCCCACACCCCCCTTTCCCTCACACCCACACCCCCCTTTCCCTCACACCCCACACCCCCCTTTCCCCTCTCCCCCCCACACCCCCCTTTCCCCCTCTCCCCCCACACCCCCCTTTCCCTCTCCCTCCACACCGCCCTTTCCCTCTCCCCCCCACACCCCCCTTTCCCCATTCTCCCCCCACACCCCCGTTTCCCTCTCCTCCCCCATACCCCCCTTTCCCGCTCCCTCCACACCCCCCTTTCCCTCTCCCCGCACACCCCACTTTCCCTCTCCCCCCCACACCCCCCTTTCCCCATTCTCCCCCATACCCCCCTTTCCCTCTCCCCCCACACCCTCCTTTCCCTCTCCCCCCCACACCCCCCTTTCCCTCTCCCCCCCACACCCTCCTTTCCCTCTCACCCGCACATCCCCCTTTTCCTCTCCCCCCACACCCCCCATTCCCTCTCCCCCCCACACCCCCCTTTCCCCATTCTCCCGCAACCCCCCGTTCCCTCTCCCCCCCACACCCCCCTTTCCCCATTCTCCCCCCACACCCCCCTTTCCCTCTCCCCCCACACCCCCCCTTTCCCTCTCCCCCCCACACCCCCCTTTCCCTCTCCCCGCACACCCCCCTTTCCCAATTCTGCCCCCACACCCCCCCTTTCCCTCTCCCCCCACACCACCTTTCCCTCTCCCACCCCACCCCCCTTTCCCTCTCCCCCCACACCCCCCCCTTTCCCTCTCCCCCCCCACAGCCCCCTTTCCCTCTCCCCTCACAATCCCTTTCCCCATTCTCCCCCCACACCCCCCCTTTCCCTATCCCCCCACACCCCCCTTTCCCTCTCCCCCCCACACCCCCCTTTCCCCATTCTCCCGCCACACCCCCCTTTCCCTCTCCCCCCACCCCCCTTTCCCTCTCCCCCCCACACCCCCCTTTCCCTCTCCCCCCACACCCCCCCCTTTCCCTCTCCCCCCCACACCCCCCTTTCCCTCTCCCCCCCACACCCCCCCTTTCCCTCACACCCCACACCCCCCTTTCCCTCTCCCCCCCACACCCCCCTTTCCCCCTCTCCCCCCACACCCCCCTTTCCCTCTCCCCCCACACCGCCCTTTGCCTCTCCCCCCCACACCCCCCTTTCCCCATTCCCCCCCACACCCCCGTTTCCCTCTCCTCACCCACACCCCCCTTTCCCTCTCACCCCACACCCCCCTTTCCCTCTCCCCGCACACCCCCCTTTCCCTCTCCCCCCCCTCTTTCCCTCTCCCCACACACCCCACTTTCCCTCACACCCACACCCCCCCTTTCCCTCACACCCCACACCCCCCTTTCCCTCTCCCCCCCACACCCCCCTTTCCCCCTCTCCCCCCACACCCCCCTTTCCCTCTCCCCCCACACCCCCCTTTCCCTCACACCCACACCCCCCTTTCCCTCACACCCCACACCCCCCTTTCCCTCTCCCCCCCACACCCCCCTTTCCCCCTCTCCCCCCACACCCCCCTTTCCCTCTCCCTCCACACCGCCCTTTCCCTCTCCCCCCCACACCCCGCTTTCCCCATTCTCCCCCCACACCCCCGTTTCCCTCTCCTCCCCCATACCCCCCTTTCCCGCTCCCTCCACACCCCCCTTTCCCTCTCCCCGCACA